>NW_008603708.1:55791-72534 GCF_000691845.1 Merops nubicus | reverse complement strand
GAGGCCGACCAGGGAACTGATTGAGTCACCATCCCTGGAGGTATCTAAAAGACATGCAGATATGGTGTTTAGGGATATGGTTCAGTGGTGGACTTGGAAGTGCTGGGTTAAGAGCTGGATTCAATGATCTTAAAGATCTTTTCCAACCTAAATCATTTAATGATTCTAAGAAGTGTTATAAAGGAAATAATTGCCACATAAGAACTGATGACAATGCTGGAGATTCTACCCCAATTAAACAAATCAATTTTATGAAGGATTATATGCCACCCTACATAGAATAACGGTGGTGGTTCTTAAGATGAAACAATGATACAAACTCACATTTGGTTACATAGAAACTGGGAACATGAGCTCTCAATACCAATCTTATAGATAATATATTATAATTGTGTATATAAACTTCAACATAAATTTAGGTCAACAATAATTAGTGTATTTTGTCCCCTGTAAAAACAATTTTCCCTAGGCATATTCTTCTGACGTGTAGGCTTTGTCTTCTGCTATCCAGCCAAATTTATTTACAGACAAGTTTTATTGAACCACATTCTTAGTCCTATCATAAATAATGTCTTCACTCAGCTGTTAATTTTAGAAGGTGAATAAATATTTCAGTTTTAACTGATAGAACCAGATCTCCATTTAAAGCTACTAGTTCTTTCTGCATCTTTACCATGATGAACTGCTTTCCTCCAGAAGGTGTCTTGGTGACACTTTATGGAGTAGTCTATTCTGGGGAGACCTCTGTAGGATGACTTAATAGGAATAGGGACACCAGAAGAAAGGATTCATGTAGTCAGGTGGTTCAGTAATCTGCATAACCAGATGTACAAGTGATTTAGTCCTGCTTTGCATCTTCCATGCAATTTAGATAGCACTTTAATCATGGAGATTATTTTTGTCCATGTGGCTATGCCTGGATTAGAGAGCAGAGCAGTTCAACACAATGATTTCACAGACCATTGATGGTGCTGATCATGCAGTGTCCACACCACATGCATTTGAAGGGTTATATTTCAGCATACCTCTTGTCCAGTCTCATGCACTGAACATGCTGATTGAAGAGCATTAGGCATCTTTAAGGAGTTTCTCTTCTGCATTCATTTCCTCTGAAAGGATTCCAGTTTCCAAGCTTTGAGGCCACTCCATGTTGCCAACCACAGCACTATGATTAGAGACAGCCAGGAACTTATCTTCAAAAATATACTACTGATTCTGATTAAAATGGGAATGATATATCCACCCTTCATGATCATTTTCCACAGTAAACTACTGGAGTGCTGCTGATCTTGCCATTGATTTTTGGTGATGTTATACGATGTAGAATAAATACATGGCACAATTCTGAAAAATAAAAGTCATGATGCTGACCCAGTGTGATATTGCCAGTGGTTTGAATTAAAATGAATAAAGAGTACAGTTTGAAATAGAAGTATGTGAACAACACTTTTTTTTTTTTTTTTTGGTTACTAAAATGGGAAGACTTTATTGATTTGCATGTAAATATGAGAGCTCTTCTTTGATTTATTCTTTATTTCTCTCCTCATACCATCAACAGTTATTAGTCAGCATGGCAGGGATGGAGGAATAGATGATAGAATGTTCTGTTCCAAAGGACATATGCAACTCCTTAAGAAATATATTCAGTCCTACACTATAGTATTTAGACACAACCCATATGTCGGGTGTGGTACGGATCTGGACAAGACTGAAGCTTTTTGGCACCTATAGTCCTTGGTTTACAGTGGCCTTATACAGTTTCCAGATTTCTTGGAATTTCTCCTGGAATTCATATTGAACTGGATGAGGGAGAACATATGGAGATACTATTCCAAGCACTCATGAGCTTCATGACTGAAAATAAAGCTACATGGCCACTTTCTCAGGGAAAAGCTGGTATATTTTAATGATTACTGGAAAGGCTAGAAATCTAGTTCTTTAATCATAATCTGTGTTGCTGGTCCTTTACAAACCCTTTGTGTAAGCACTGGTCTTCAGTGTTCCTTCTGTCAGGGGACCTCCAGGGCATACTTGCATATTCATCAACCCAGCAAGGTCATCCTTGCTCAAGAGATGCCTCCAATGAAAAGCAGAGATGCAGATAATGCTGTGGGATCTTAAATCTTTGTGAATTTATTTTCAGAGTTTTATTTCTCTTGTAGCTTCTATTGAGGGAGTTCTTAAAATGCAGTAAGTATATTCATCAAAATATCTTTATTCAACAAGTATGTGCACTGTGTCTCACATGGTTTAAGATTTTTAGCCTCTAATTTCAGTATGATACTAAAAATAGTCTCAGGACATGGAAGGTAGTACATGCCAATCTTTTAAACATTCTGGACTGGCATAAAATTTTGGTGAGAAACTCCTGCCAAATTATATGGGAAATCAACACCTAATTAACTTCAATGTTTTATATCGCTAATGAGGCCTTAAAAATTACAAACAGTAAAACATATTCTTCTCTCAGATATACTTATAATTAGGAGTAACTACTTTAAGGTTAAGTGATTGAAACCAATTATTTGATCTGAACTATGTGATCAATAACCAGCATGTCCTGTACAAATCCAGTACAGATCTATCTAAATTTTGGTCTATATTTGTACATGTGTCTACCTGTCATGTATTATACCCTGTCATATTCTATGACAGCAAAGTCTGTAAGTCCTACTGTAGTCCCATCACATCAAAATATTTTTGCATTTTTAAGTGCTGCTGATGTACAGATTCTCTGATTTTGGTCTTGCGAGAGCCACACGAAAGTGTGACAATACTATTGCCTCAGGAATGAAATGGAAGTGCCATTTAATGGAAGTCCAATGGAAGTCCAGCTAATTTGTGTGAAGATCTGCACCTACCTTCAAAACTAAACACAGCAGATTGTAGCATCCTGGTTGATGAAGGGTCATTTGAGCAATGATTGTGCCTAAATAAATGTATAACTAACCATGAAACTCAGTGCAACTTTGCACATTTACAGTAGTTTTACTTGTGCTCAGAGTTTTCAAGAACAATGAAGTTTGTTATTCCAGGACTGCAAATGACAGAAGTCATCTTTCTTTAAAAGAAATGGGAGCTAACTGTCATGTCTAAAACACATTCCAGCAAGCAGTGCTTTTTTTCCTCAGGAATTATGTATAGACTATTGTGTTAAATAGCTGAAACTTTAATTGATTCCTGCATTTTTTTAATTACACAACCTTCCAGTCAGCTATGACTCCACATCAACAAAATCAGTTCTTGCCATTTACATACCCCTGGTGAATATAAAAGATTTTTAGAGAGAAAACCTATCACATATATCAGCCAGCTATCTTTTTTATGCATTACCCTTGCTGCAAGAGTTTGTCCAATTCATTTTTAAGTACGTCTATATATCAATATTAATACAGTTCTGTTTAAAAGATTCATGGATTTTGAAAAAAATTCAACTAATAATATTGTAAATGATCCATAGCAGCAGTCTGAGCTATCTATTAGAAAGGTTTAATTCTGTATGTAAAAGTGAATGAGAATCTTCAAAGTCTTGGAATACACACTGTCAGTTGGAAATTGCCTTCACTGTTAAAAAAATATTTTCCTTATTTTTAGTTCAGAATAGACTTTTTAATAAAGAAGTACTCCACACATAATTTTCTGGATTTATAAAAAAACTGCAAACACTTCTATTTCATTACTTGAAGCAGTTTTGGATGTTTGATTTCCATCTTTTTTGACAAAATAAAAAGTATATGATTCTATCACAGCTCCCAGAACAGAATTTAACCCAAAAAAAAACTCATGCTTTTAACTTTGCTTCAATGCTTGAATTCACAGTTACTGGACAAAATTTCACCTGTAACCTTTTTTTACTTCCTTGAGTGCACCCCTCTCGAGTTTCTAGCTATTAGGTATTACTTGGCTTAGTACAGACTCACACAATTCTTTACTAAAGCTGGATTATAGTACCAAAGATCATTTTCTGAACAGATCTGGCTTAGCTTCAAACCCCTCAGTCTGCTCCTTCAGCCATAGAGCTTTCTTTAAAATAAATATCGCATGTTTAGAGGAAAACTTTAACTCAAAATCCTGTAAGCAGTCTGTGCATATTTTCAGACTTTAAGATATTTACCTGCCTTTTAAGCTGGTACCCAGCGAACCAGCTGCCCACAGGCTTTTCCAGATTGTGCAGCCCTTTGACCTGATATGACAGCCTTTGAGAAAATTATGGTTTCAACTACATGGAAAAAGGAGGCAGAATCTAATTTATTGCATTATCTTCCGGGCATGTTTTGACAGGTCTTGGTGGCTAGTGTTGTACCTTCATTCCTAATGCTTTCTTTCACTGTAGTTGTAAAATAAATACTTCTCAACAGTCATTATAAATTAAACTATGAAATCACACAGAAAAAAACTAACAGGGCTCCACATAATTTCATTGCTGCCCTGGCCCACCTCACTTGCCATGCTCATATAATTGTGTTTATCAATGCTCAAAATATTCTTCTAGAGCATCTCTTATCTAATACCTGTTTGACACCAAGATGTGTGCTATTACCCTTATAAAAGACTGATCTATGTGATCAAATTTTATGAAAAAGTTATCATCCTAAAAATCCTAGGATCATGTAGCAATCTGTTGATGCCTCAACTGTCTCGGGTAGGGATCTTTAGACATCATAGTCTAAATACTACTTCCAACACTTAAATCATTTGGTTTTTTAAGGGAACCTTAAAATCATTCTGCTGTACATAAAGGTATTCCACTACGCTTAAGTGTTGTGTAGTGGTTATAGCCTGAAAGTCTGATCTTATTAAATAGCTCATAAAAGTAACTTATTCTGGAAGATGTGAAGAAATAATTCCAATTCAAAAAAGAAAAAAAAATAGTATTACAGAATGTAAAGAGCTAAATAATGTAGTGTAAATATAGGTTATATTGTAACAGTCACAGAAGCCTAAGTGGCAGAAGACCTAATTTCCAACATATAGGTATGAACTTAGCCTATAGCGGTTGTGATTGTGCAGGCTGGAAGGAGATCAGGATCATTGCTGCCAGATTAATCTAACCAGAAACCAGACCATCTAGGAGAATACCTTCAGAAATAATGAAAGGTAGGTTTTGGAGGCTGAATGCAATAGATATGGTTATCTTAAAGAGCTGAAGTTACTTCTCAGCTTCTGGGTTATCTGTTGATAAAGAAATGCTCGTAAAACATGCACTGAGATTCTCATTCGTAAGAAAACTAATGTAATTTGTCATTTTTACCTGGTGCTGAGACAGATTAGAGATAGAGACAGAGATAGAGATAGATAGATAGAGATGGAGATGGAGATGGAGATGGAGATGGAGATGGAGATGGAGATGGAGATAGAGATAGAGATAGAGACAGTGATAGAGAAGATATAGGATCATAATGGAAGTAATTGCTTGTGTTATTTGAAACTTGACCGTGTAACTTCTCATAAATATTCTCTAGCCTATTTGAACCTTATAAGTTTGGGATTTGGCTGGTTTGTAAACACTGCATATTTAGACTGTCCTATTCAGTCTTGACAAAATATACATTTACTTGCTGCCAATGTGTTTTACTTTCAGTCAAAATATGAGCTCTTTTAGAGGTAGAGAAAGCACTTTCCTGTGTGTTAGAAATTTCTTGAAGATTTTCTGGTCTTGATTTCACTTTTGCAAACAATAGAGTAAACCAGGCAGATCTCCATGGCAGTGGGTGGAGGAAAGGCAGCTCCCTCTGGATATCTGGAAACAGGGATGCAATTGTAATAGCAATGCAAAACTTCTGGATTTAACTAATTTAGGTACAAAAGAAAGTGCTGCCAATAACTTCACAAAATTGATGACTCCTCTTTACCATTTCTCCTCTCTTTATTTGTTCTCTGTTATCCCTATCCCTGGAAAGGCTTGAAAGAACACAAAATGGTCAGGATAATCTTAAAGCAAACAGTTGTTTTTCTTATGTACTCGTAAAATAAAAACCAGATAGACAAATAACAAAACCCACCTCTGCAATCGTTGAAGACCTACACCATTATGGTTTTATTGTAGCTAATGACCTGCGAATTATATATCTGTCATGATAATCATACCTCTCTATAATCTGGGAGTCATTGCAACTCCAATAATGTGTGACATTGACAGAATGGCATAAAAGGCACTATCATATTGGCTGGTTTACAGTAGTTCAGTCTCAAATGAAGTGAATAGCTTCAATATCCACATTTGAAAACCACCAAAACTTTGACCCTCTCATCAACTACAGATTATAAAAGACATACTTAATACCTGGAAAATCATATGGTGCCATAGGTCTGAAGGGGTACCAAATCTGCAAACAAGAAACCTTTTATGATAGTTTGGTACTTTCATACAGATGCTATTAACACACAAATATACACTGGCATATACAGCATATTCTGTCTAAATGCATTTACTGCCTTGCTACATTTCTTTAACTATTATTAGAAGCATCTTGTACAACTTCCACAAAATTTCTTGTAGATGATTTTTGTATGAATAAATAATTATTTTAGGAAGTGTGAAACTAGCCTCTGGTGTTTTTCATTGATTGCATACCTTCATCTGATTATAAAAAAAAAGCTGATTTAAGTTCAAGAATCAACATCCAACTAAAAATAACATTTCACTCTACATTGTATATTGTGACAGGTATTAAAATTTATCAAGCTGAAAATAGCTCAGATTCCACAGGATGCCTCCTTCGTTCAAAGGGTTTGAATACATAAATAACAATCTTGGATTAATAAAATGAATAAATAAAAATGGTGATCTAATGCCCCATTCATCTCTAGTTTCCATCTGTTTCTTACTCTGTAATGTGCTGTATTACTTGTTCCATCATTTTAGATTTCAAAATGAGACTTCCTATTCTATGCTTGAAATGATCAAATGAGAAAGTTTTGTTGTTAAGGAACAGTATGTCCAAGGAAATAATTGGTGAGTTACCTCTTTTGTACAATTACTGTACAATTTTTGAGGTGTAGAAGGATTTTGAATGGAAAGGTGATTGTATCACTGAAGTGGCTATTTATTAGCTGATAATTAAGGTAGCTGTTAGATTTTTTAAAGGATAAATCATATGGCACTGCATTAAGTTTGATGGGTTTATTAAGTCAGTGGGAGAAGTCCAGGTGAATAGAAGAAAGGAAGCCCAGGTTTAAAAGCCTGTCTTGAAAATTCATCATCATCATTACTTGAAAATAGATGGGGAATCTGGAAAGATGTCCCCACAAAAGTTATATGGAAATTGCTTTTATGTAGGTTTGAGTGATTTCCTTCATCTAGTCTTATTTTTGCTATTCACATTGTGGGATGTAGAAAAGAGTAGTGTTCAGTTCATCTGGCAGCACATTCTCCTATAATAGGATCCCTGCAGTTTCTCTCCAAATTAATACTTTTGGACATTCTCCACTCCTTGACTAGAACTGAGGGTATCTGGAAGACCGAAAGTTACTTCTATGTATGCTGTGGCTGAGTTCACAATAGGCCAAAAGCAAAGTAAGTAGTATTATGCATACAAAGAATATTCCAACTCTTCTTGAGAAATATTTTAATGATACATGGCTGCATGCTAACTGTTAGAGGGCAGGGATTTCATTACTGTGACATCCACATGTAGGTCAGAAGGACTAAAACCTGGACATGAGTTGGCAATGTGCACTCGCAGCCCAAAAAGCCAATTGCACCCTGGGCTGTGTCAAGAGGTGTGGCCAGCAGGCTGAAGGAGGTGATTCTGCCCCTATAGTTTGCTCTGGTGACATCTCATTTGTAGTGGTTTTAAACTAAAAGAGGGTGGATTTAGATTACATATAAGGAAGGAATTTTATGACTATAGTGGTGAAACACTGGAATGGGTTGCCCAGAGAGGTGGTAGATGCCCCATCCCTGGAAATGTTCAAGGTCAAGTTGGATGTATCTCTGAGCAGTCTGATCTAGTTGAGGATGTTCCTGGAGGGGGGCTGGATTAGATGACCTTCCAGCCTGAAACAGTCTATGATTCTGTGACAAGACTGAAAGGTAGTACTGCATGCTTACACGTGCAACATCTATGTGCTGCATGGCTTGTTCTGTGCCTAATCTGCACAGAAGTATGTTGCAATACCTATTAACAAGGCTTATTTCAAACTATAATTGCTCAGCATCCACCTGTGAGGAGCCATGATTCAATACCAGGTGCCATCTCAGATGCCATTTATATTTTCAGGTACTTCATCTTTAGAAGGCATTTTTTATTCCCAAAAACTGCACTCACACAATTTTTTGATAAAGCCTGACATTCAGCCAGTAAGTAATTTTTGCTTATCCTATACATGGTAATTTGAAAAAGATGTTATTTTAAGCAAGTTACAGAACACATGCAATGCTTTTATGAAAGTGGATTTTGCAGTCATCTCAGGGACTAGAGATGCAGAAGATCTACTAAGGTGGATTTCATACAAGCACATTTATAAAGCACATACATTCTGCTTTCTGTTTCCCTGCAGACACCTTTACAGATAAGTAAAAACACATGCTAAAGCTACAAGATACATTCTTTGATCACTAAATAAATGTAGTTTACTATACTTAGTATATAAAGTATAGGTTTAGTATTGGAAATACTGGGTTTGTCACATAATGTATGGATGCCTACATCTCAAAGAATGCTGTACACTGAATGTGTTCCTAAATTAACTTCTTTATAAAGACAGAACAGTGGTCTACACATCTATGGCACTCTGGTTGTTTTGATCCACCTTATCTTGTTAATTTATTGTTCTCTGTAGACCAGATTCTGTCATGGTATATGTTATAACCCATATATAAGGTCATAATTTTTCAGATTGCTTAGGGCTGTATATTAGGTGAGCAATTCATATATTCAATCACCAAGTTAAAAAATAGGTCTAAAAAAAACATCTCTATAATAAAAGGTGAGACCCTGGAATAAGTTGCCCAGGGAGGTGGTTGAGGTCCCATCCCTGGGGGCCTTTAAGGCCAGGCTGGATGAGGCTCTGGGCAGCCTGATCTAGTGTGAGGTGTCCCTGCTCATGGCAGAGGGGTTGGAACTGGGTGATCCGTGTGGTCCCTTCCAATCCTGACAAAATCTGATTCTGATTCCGTTTTTGCAGAGGACTTAGTAGTGTTGGCTTGATGGTTGGACTTGATGATCTTGGAGGTCTCTTCCAACCTTAAGAATTCTATGATTCTATTCTATGATACTAAAATATTAAGCTAAATATTTATTTTGCTTTTATTCAGTTAAATGCTTCTTTCCTCCAGGAAAGAAAAAAAAAATATTCAAAGAAAACCAGTAAAAATTAAAGGGAAGAAGTTTCAGGAGAATGGTGGGACTCTGATTGTCCTTCTTCTGTTTCCAGAGCAACCGCTTGTAGACTGCGTGGAAAAATAGAATTCAGTTCTCTTCTTTGGAAGAAGACATTTCACAGACATTCTCTAGACACTAAGAAAATGCAATGAATCCTTCTTGCCACGGTTGCATCACATACTTGAACAGCTATTGACAGTTTGATTCAGAACCTTGTTCTGAATCCAGCAGAGTGTATTCCTTTTGCCTGTCAAAAATTGCATTGGGTGCCAATACCAGTAAGTTAGAAAATGTCTTTTTTTTTTTTTTATATCGTTATGTAAAATAATTACTTAGATATTTTAAGCCAGAATCAGAAAGTAGGACTGGGATTTTCTTGCTCAGTGGTTAAAATACTCACATGCCAAGTTGCATTCTGTCTTTTTCTGAGATAGCCTACCATGAAGAGGCTGAATATATTTTTCTGCATATTGGAAGATAATTGGATACAATTTTCCTTAAACTAAGGAAAGAGTATGCCTCTCCAACTTGGTAGTTAAGTGACATACTGCTTAAGTTTGTCAGTACTATAATTCTCAATGAAGAATAGGTAACTGCTAATTTTTTTTACTTCTCTTGACAAAAATAATAAAAAAAAAGGTACACAAAATGTTTTTTTAAATTCACAAATTATTTAACTGTATTGCTGGCAAGTAAACGACTGACAAATAAAGTTATTCCTGCCCTATTATAAAGACAAAACCCCATCATGTTTCTACTCAGAACATGGCTCTGTAAAATCTGCATTATGAGGTTCTGCGATAATTGTCTCTCAGGAACTGCAGAGAAAGTTTTCTTGGGTATTTCTTAAGTATTAGTCCTGGAAAGTATGAGATGTGCTGTGATTTCTTTCTGACTTATACCTTAACAGAAATATTAAGGACTCTTATCAAATCAAGTCTACTGGGAACACCTTCCTGTCTTCAATTTCTGCCTCTAGTTCAAACTTCCCTAAGCAGGGAAGTATAAAACTGAAGGCAGAATATAGTCCTGCAGCTGAAACATTGTTCATATACACTGACGATGTGGGAGTTAAAACAAAATAGGACTCATTTTTCCGTAGCCTTTTGGCTCTGCAATGCTTCACTACAGACCAAAAGCTCATTTTTGTCACTACCATATTCAACTGAAAATGATTATAAACAGGTATATTAATTTTAAAAGAAACATTTTCTGATTGCTGCAGTATGCAGATTCATAGACCATGTACTGACCTGAAAAAAATTTATCTGGAAGCACAGTGACATAATAGTTAGAATATCAATGCAAATATTTTTATTAATGTTTTATAAATCATAAATGCATCACGTTGTTTTAGACATCTGTGTATGCTATAATTTCATATTGAACTTTTCCTGTAAAACTCAAGAAGATTAGAAGATTGAGTAGGATAGCTGGAGTAGCAGAGCAAACTGTTGAAAATGAGGTGGCAAAAACTCCTAACAAGTGTATAGTAGCAAAACGTGCTTTTAAAACAAGAACATATCTCTATGCAATGAGTATTCAGAAGCAGCCAGGCTTGAGGTTAATCTGACTGAAAAACCCTAATGTAAGTGGCTGATCTGAAATTATCACAAATTTTTCTCAGAGGTGATGTCTTGATACTTTCAGATCATCTGAACATTGATTAGCTTCTACATAAGTGATACTTACATAGATACATATTAGATCTTGCTATGGGAAGAATGTTGATTCACAAAAATGCTGGAGTCTAAGAAGTCTCATGTCATCCTACTTTTTTATATATTAAGTCAATTTAACAGAATATATTATGAACCCAGAATTAAGTGTATGCTTAAACTTCTTTGAAGGGAATGTAAATGCTCTCATGTTTGAATAAAAGCACCTGCTAAAGCTATTTGAGGAAAATCTGGTTTGCTTTTCTTTCTTTTGCTTCTCCATTTTCCATTTTCTCGAAGTTATTACATTTGTTATCTGCATTATCAACAGTTGTTAAAACAGACACATAGGAATGGAATTTATCATGTGTTCAATTCCCTACAAGAATTAAACAATGTGTAATACTTCATTTTTTTTTCTGGGGACTTTGTCACTCTGAAATAAACATTAGACCATCTGAATTAATAGATATGCAAGCTAAAATGAATTTGGATAATAAACACATCATTTATCAAAGTTAAAAATTTGTATTAGGAAGCATTATATGTAAATGATAAACAATTCTTTTGCATATGTTGGAAATCAAAAGTGTAAGATTAATGTTTCCTTAAGGGATTCTGTGCTTTGACAAGATCAAAAGTGGAAAAAAATGAATATAGCAGATACTGGTACTTATGATGTCTTCCATCTATTTTAATGCAAATATCATTTCAGTAGCCATTAAAAAAAGCCTTATAATTCTTTTCTGATTTATGCCAGCTTCAGGAAAATCTGATTCTACAGAATTCAGTAAAACAAATTAATTTAATTGATTTAAAGTCCTAGAAATACAGAAAGTCATCTCTCTGTTTTCTGAGATCTGCCACATTTAGACCACCCCCACTGGTCTAACTTCTTGAACACTTCCTAATTCAGGAATTCCATAGCTTCCTAGAGAATGTATTTCTGTGCTTACCTCTCTCTCTGCCAGAAAAGAAGTTTCATCGAGATACAGAGTAACCCTTCCTTGCTATCAAGTAAGTTATTATTTCTTGCCCTACTCAAAATGGGAATAGAGTTTTAATTATTGATTATTATCTTATTTGTTACTCTGATCTAAAAAGTTCTCTATTATTTCAGCTTTTTCTTGTGACTACTGCTCTTGTCACTCTCCACTGGATCTTGTCATTTCGTTGCAGCCTAACTATAGTCTCTGCTGGGCTAAGCCTGCATGGCCCAGTGAAAATTGAATGTGGGAAACCAAGAGGAGACAAGTGAAAAAGTTAAGAGGTGTGTGTCAAAAAACAGTTAAAGAGAGTCATAAACTGGAGGTCAGAAGGGAAAAAGAAGGATGAAGTTGCAGTCTCTAGAGCTGAGCATTTTCTTGGATCTATGGGGGACTATGATCTGAACTCATGAGCTGAAGTTCTGGACTAATTTGCAGATTTTTGTCTTCTAATTCCCTGCTCTCAAAATCCAAGAAATGCAGGATTTCTAGTGTGAGAGATGGCCAAATCTCTTTGGGAGCAAACAGAAACTCAGGTGATGACCTGCTTGGGCTAAGACTTACCTATGATCACAATAAATTTACTGATACTGATATGTGTGTACAAAACTCAGAAACAAACAAATAAATGAACAAAAAAACCTAGAGATTTTTTTTCTTATTATTGAAGCCTTGTTGCATAGTCGTAAATCGCTTTCACAGTCAGTTGAACAGAGAGTTACAGTGCTTGGAAACGAGACATCAAATAATTTATGTGAAAGCTGGCATAAGTGGAGAAAAGAAAAACCACAAAGGGTCTTTCAAAGCAACTGGAAGCCAGGTTGCTTTTCATATTTAATGTTTATTTTGGTGTTTAAAAAACATTCAAGTAAGGTTATGAATAAAAACCAAACTGAGTGAAAAAATAGAAAGTGGTTCTTCCCAGCTGATCGTGTCTTGGTTATGACTGAAATTATTTTTAGTGCTCAGGTGTTCATTTTCAGAAGATTTGAATGGTAGCAAACCTCCTGAAAGCCCTGATACTGATGTATGTGAATTTCCACAGTAGCAGAATTTCTAATAGTATTATGTATAAAGTACCCATCTTTGCATCTATAACAGAGCTCAGGTTTTATTTAGCATGGGAGGATTTTATTGAAAGCAAAAAAGAAATTTGCTGTGCAAAATAAGAAAGCTGACGTGTAAGACCAGGATTTAAAAAAAAATCAGTTGTTTGAAGCCATAAATGTCCCCTAGAAGTATGTCAATTCCAGAAATTGTAACACATTTTCAATATTTTAGGTACTATGAAAGTTTAAATTCTAGCATTATGCACTATCAGAAAACACCTGAAGTTTATTTCATTTTGTACATGTTGTAGATTTGGTTAAAAAAATAACTCTACAGTAACTGAGGTTTACAAAACAATTTTTTCCATGACATTTTCTCAGAAACAATTTTTTAAAATAACCAAATAATAATGTTCCATGGATATCCAAACCCATTTTGTTTTTTTTGTACCAAAGATAGCCAAAGTTGTGAAACAATTGCAAATTTTTGCTGAAATACATCACAATAATGCACTTTTGTACAGTACTTCAGGGAAATAGAAATAATTATTGATCGTAGTTAAATCTAGGCTTGGAATTTATTATCGGGCTAGAAAAGCGTGTATGTAATGATTCATGTCACCGTGAATAGAAAGTACAAGTTTGAATATACAAGAACTCATAATTTTTTTCTCAGAAACAGAAAATTCAGTCCACTCCTCTGGCAGTTCTGAAAGTCCTTGATATAGTTTTTCTGTAAGAAAAAGAAAAGTACACTATATGAACCTCTGAAGCTGAAAAACTACTCTGAAATTGCACAATTTCTTTAAAGCTAAGGGTCTCAGCCCCTGTACTTCTCCATTTTAGTACTAAAGTATAGTTTCCTTTTGTCATACTTTCTATTAATCTTTCCATGTTATTAGGATCATGTCAATCTTCAGGAATACAAAAATTTCATTTTAGTAAAAGTGATTTACTTTAATATGTGCCTCTTTCAATGTTTAATCATTTCAAGGTAAATGTATTACTTTGAAACTTAATAAACTGTTATATGTGTTTTATTATTTTTCTTCTCCAGAAAGGACGTAATTAGAACTGCAAAAGGCAATTTTGCTAAAACTTAGATAAATTAACCATGGTCACATTTTGCATTATTGTTCAGTAAGGAACAATCTATATGAAATTTATAAAGAAAACCTTCCTTAGCCTTTCTGTGAAGTTCTGGGCTTTTTATGAAAACTTTTGACGCTGGGCAACGTGCATCATTTTAGTATAGTCTCATGCATTGACTCTATAAGCATATAGGCTTTCCAAATTGCAGAGTAAAGCATATTAACTAGAGCAAATAATGAGAATAATTTAGATTAAATACAGTTTATTTTAAACATCAGGTGAGTGAAGAATATGCACAATCAGATCCTATTGCACAGCTAATGAGTGGTAACTCATTATAATGCAATTATTTTTGACTGTGTGGCAAGACCTAAGGGGATCCTTTCAAGAGGTACCTGACAGTAGCCCTCCGCACACCTTTCTCATCTCATAATTCATTTGAAAGAAACTAAAAAGGTCATACAACAACACTGAGCTTAAGGAAACTTGTAGAGAGAATTCAGAAGTGAAAATGGAATATAACTATTTTTTCCAAAAAGAATATATTTAGAGATTCATTAAATATTCACTCTTCTATATATCCTTCTATGAAACATGCCCTTGTTGCAATATATAGCATCATTTTGCAGAACTCAGTGATCCACTAAGACTGTCTGGTTGGAAGCAACAGAACACACCACCAGTATTGTATGTATTTATCTTTAAAGAGATTAATTTATAAAGCCATACCTTTATAATTTTAGCAAAAAGTTTCTCGCAGCCCACATTAAATATCCTGTGGAATCTGGAGAATGACTGATATGTTTAGCTATCCCTGACCCACAGCTGAGATGTCAGCTTGTCAGATTTTCCCAGTGTTTTTAAGGGTTCTTATTGATGGTAAGTGTGATGGGATTTAGGGGGCTTGACTGTTTGTTTAATATCTCTGTGTTGTACCCTTACAAACTGCACAGCAGCAGCCCAGAAGGCCAATCATATCCTGGGCTGCATCCAAAGAAGCGTGGCCAGCAGATGGAGAGAGGTGATCCTGCCGCTCTGCTCTGCCCTGGGGAGACCTCACCTGGAGTACTGTGTCCAGCTCTGCAGCCCCCAGCACAAGAAGGACATGGAGCTGTTGGAACATGTCCAGAGGAGAGCCACAAAAATGATCTGAGGGCTGGAGCAGCTCTCCTGTGAGGACAGGCTGAGGGAGTTGGGGTTGTTCAGCCTGGAGAAGAGGAGGCTCTGGGGGGACCTTATAGCAACCTTCCAGAACCTGAGAGGGTCCTACAAGAAAGCAGGGAAAGGACTATTCACAAGGGTTTGTAGTGACAGGACGAGGGGTAATGGCTTTAGGCTAGAAAAGGGTAGAGTCAGGTTAGACGTTAGGAAAAAGTTCTTCAGTATGAGGGTGATAGATCCCTGGAATAGGTTGCTCAGCCAGGTGGTGGAGGCCCCATCCCTGGAGACATTCAAGGTCAGGCTGGATGAGGCTCCGAGTAGGTCTGATCTAGTTTGAGATGTCCCTGCTTACTGAAGGAGGAGTAGATAACCTTTGGAGGTCCCTTCCAGCCCAGACATTCTATTATTCTATCATTCTATGAAACTTACTTGGTCTAATATGTTTTGTCTTGGCAGGATAACTCCCAGTTGTTAAAAGGGTGGAATAGTCCCATGTTAAGTTGTTTCTCTATGTTTTTCCCATAAAAGTATGTTTCTGTGTAATGGCAAAGAGGATAAAATTGAGGAGAAACTATGTCTGGATTCAATGTGGGCAAAAAATCAGTGCAAAGGTTTTTCTGTTTGTGTTTTTTTTCTCACCCTTGATCTTGTTTCTGTCTTGATCCTGAATCTTGGTCCTCCAGTAACACTAAATTCTGAGGCTTCATTAATATTCCATGTAGACCCTCCTGTAACGCAAATTACATTCATTAGTGTTGGTTTTTGTTTGTTTGTTTTGTTTTGTTTTGTTTTAAGTTGGGTACTGGCAATAATTGGCTTCTAAACTTGATTCAGTTGGATCAGGTTCAGCCCTTACATTCTTTCTGACTTTCACGGCATACTTCATACCAGACTGAAACTATAGAGCCAGATAAACTAACTCAGTGATGGTCCTTCTGGGAATTTGAGATGAGTAAGAAGATACTGGTATGTCTGCTAGATTTATGGCTGGGGTTCACTTCAGGGAAATGACTATATTTCAGCCAGCTTAGTCCATCTAGACTTCTAACACACCAGGGTTGCTTAAATATTCTATGTGAAGCCATCTCCCACTGTTTTCCAGTGGACAAATCCTGTCACCTGAGGCTATTGTGACAACAAAGATTCATATCAAATAAGAGTGAGACACTCCAGTTCTCAGCATACAGAATTTAAAGCAAATTTTAATAAAATCAAGGTTACATTATTGGACTGACAAACTTTAAATATCACAAATGTATTCTTTATAACATAAAATGAGATCTATACTATCTTCCCCTTAATAATAAGAAACATTTTATTCTGGATAAAGCACTGGCTGTAAATTTTCAATTTTTTTTTTTTTTTTTTTACGGAAACACCAATTTCATAAAGTTTTCTCTCATCAAGACATGTCCATATGATAAAACTAGTTTTGTTAAAACCCAAGGTTAATAATAAATTATCTTTCCCT
>NW_008603708.1:46779-55776 GCF_000691845.1 Merops nubicus | reverse complement strand
AAATTACTGACATTTTGCCTTTTATTTTATAGCTATTTCCTGTAAATTCACAATCAGAATGAAGTTTTTCAGATTATAAAAATATTGTAACTGAATGTAAGATATATTGTTTTCAAGATGTGTTTTGGAGATAGATTGGTATCTATTTTGATAAAGAGCAATTTTTTTTTTTCCTACAGAACTCAATAAATCAATTGATTTTGTGACTACTCTGTAAAAAATGGTAAGCAATGCAGACAGAGACACATTAGATATATGGTTTCCTGGCTGTAACAGTTAAGAATCTAAGTCATGGGCTTGTCATTGAAACGCTGGGGTTTGAACCCCAAGTCCCCAAATTAAGGTTGACATATGGGTGATTCCCACAGCCCTTCATACAGAGGTGGTGAGTTTCCCTTATAGCTTCCCCCCAGGGTGTGGCCGGAGAGCCAGAAGGGAAATGAGCCCCAGGGGTCCCGCATTGAGTTGACAAATGTCAGGTGTCTGCTTGGGGATAAAAGCTGGGACCACTTGCAGGAAGGGTGGAGAGTCTGTCTGTGAAGTGGGTGTGCTTCATGGAGTTTCTTTGTTGGGGAAGGACCTCCTAACTCTCCTGGAACTGGGTCCTGGTCATGTTAGACCTTTGAAAATGCGGGCTAGGGGAGCGAAATATGTGGCTTCCTTTATATTATATGATTAACTTGCTGACTTGGTTGTCTCCCATTCCACCTATGGGAGACTTCAGCTCTTCATTTGTTCCACCTATTGTCAGTTGTCTGGTATTGAGGGGTTGTTGGGGGTGATGTTGGTTGCTTTTGACCTGATTTATTTGTACCCCTGGTGATCAGCCATGTAGTGACCTTTCTATATTCAATACAGTCAAGTTACTGGTTTGTCTTCCTGCTGGCTGTCTCATTTATGCTGGGCCTAGTAATTGGCAAAACAGCCATGCACGTGTTTACAGCTGAACTAATTACTATAGACTCCTTTTCTAGACAGTGGAGCACAATAGGAAGTTTGTGGGAACAATCTGCTGAATATGAAGAGGGGTTGCCTGAAGCACCCTAAACTTATCTATTTATAGAAAATAATTTATATATACAAAATTTTTATAAAATTATCTAATTTTTAACACAGACCACAGAGAGCTCTTAGGAAAACTATGGTCAAAAGAAGACATTTACATCCATTTGGCTGCAAACATCTGTAGCTTATATATAAAATTCTATAGTCTGTAAGAAAATTATTTTACCTTGTGTTTCTAATGCACTGCCTTTGGTGTGAAATCTGTACTAAAGATATGATGTCTTAAAGTGAATTAAATCTGTATTTTAAAGGCAAATTAATATAGAAATTTTATTTTAAATGCATAAAATTTAAAAAATATGATTGAAACATTGCATGAACTAAATGTATGCCTGTGTGAGGAAGGAAACATATATATATATATATAAAAAAATAGTGACTGCAACGTGAAAGCATGGAGTAAATAATCAGCATATATGTATGCATAGATTAAGGAATTGTATATGAATTCATATATAAAAATAATACATATCTCCATAACCATTGACCTTTGGCAAATCAGATGTTATTAAATATAACTAACTTTAATAGGATACTTCTTCTGGAATCATTACATTTCAAATGTTTATTGAAAACTTGCATTGTTTACAGTTTCTTGATGATTCTTTTGGAAAACAGTATATGTTAAGTTTCAATTAATACTTGTATAAAATCCAGCCATTGGATTTTCATATATATTACTGCCAAGCTCCATATTAAACATATTCAGGCTGTAATGGATTCATCTCTTATTTTTAGCATGTGTAGGGTACTGCTTATTTTCATGTGCCAAGGATGTGTTAAAATAACATAGACAATTCAAGTAGCACAATAATTCCTAGGTTGATAATTTAGAGCAGTTAATAAGATTTTTTTCCCAAGAAGAACAGAAATTCTATTTGATATATTCAGTATCTCTCCACAATTCTATCACAGGCTGCGTATATCTTATGAAAATAGACGGTGATACAGTTGTCCTACTTGCTGTTCAACACTACACTTCACTAAACTACACTGTGGGCAGATGTAAAAAAATCAGGCAGTCTACATGCATTATCATCCAAAACTGGGTTGAAAGGTAAATCTGATATTCATAAGAATTGAAGTTCAACTGATGACATCAAGAAATAAAATGCAGATTTGTTGTTCTTTATTCACTGAAACAAATTTCTGAATAAAACTTGCCTAGAAGTAAAACTTTTTTTTGTCAGTTTATCAGAATAAAATAGCTGATCAATTCCATCATCTTTTACTTCATCTAACATATTTTACAACTGCTTTTTTTGTACAGTGGAGGAATACAGTTTCCAAAACTTGAAGCCCTTTTGCAATCTTTCCATATGCATTACTTCTTCAAACATATGAAGAGATGGAAAAAAGAAAAATGTAAAAAAAACCTCAACAAACATATAACAATGTAGTGTTGACTAGGACATTTGGGTCATTGAATTTGAATCACAGTATTTAAGTAAATTCTTTAGAAAGAGACTGCTGGTCTGACTGCTAGTATGACCTGGTTAGTGACACATTCTTCAATACAATCAACAACTAGTACTACAGGGAATTGCTTATTTACAGGAGGCTTTAAATCAAGAAATGGGTTAGGGAAGAAATTGTTATTGATGAAGTTTTCCTTGGTATTCCTTAATTTCATTGTTGAGATTTCTTAATCAAATAAATCTCTATTTTTTTTTCCTCATAAACATGAGATACTTTCAAAATAAAAACTAACATAATGTGCAAAATAAACTGATTTCAGGTTATAATAGCTTATAGTCAAACACTTTTAAGGTATTTCAGAGGTAATTTAAACTTAAGTGCAAGGGAAAGGTAAAAAAAAAATCAAGTTTATCAAATAAGGTTTAAAGCTCTAATAAAGTAGGAAGACGGTAAGGTAAATAAACTAGGCAAAGACAGAAAGATTTAAGTATGAGAAGATTTGTAATTTTCCTAAAGCAAATACATACAAACAGTGTGGAATTACCACTGGAAGCAAGGTGGATGAAATTGAGAGGATAACTCCATGAATCATCTCAAGAAGGATATTAGGAGTGAGTAAAGAATGCTACACTTGACAACTTAGGATGTGCAATTAAATGATTCATTGCAGAGGAATAAAAACCACTGGCAAGTGTTTCTTTAGTCATATAAAATGAGAGCCAGAAAACAAAGACAACCATAGATCAAAGTGAGGATTGGTAAAGTTTAAAATAGTTTTAGTAAGATCTAGAAATAACCTTTTGGTCTTTGTGTCCATTAAGAATGGTGCTGTATGATATGAGAGACAAAGTGAGTTGACTGATAGAAATGAAGATAGAAAACGGATATTAAATCATAAACAAAGTAAAATAATTAAAAGATTTGGCCTTCTCAAGCAGCTGAGTACCCACACTGACACATGCTTACTCCACCCCCTCAGTGTGTTGGGGGAAAGAATAAGAACAAGAGAAAGAATACTTGTGGATCAAAATAAAGTGAAATCCCCTACCAATCACTGTCAGAAGCAAAACAGACTTGACTAGTGGAATTTAACTTAATTTGTTGCCAATTGATATAACTGAAGCATTTAATTACTGATACAGATACAGGAAAAAAAGTAAGACAAACATTTAAACACTGAAACCCTTTCAGCCCTTGTCTGTCCCACTACCAAGGTCTTGCCTCCCATACCTCATATCTGTAAGGTGTATGTATAAGTTTCAATACATCAGTGAGACGAAGAGAAAAAAAGTTTCTCTACTGTTTTTGCTTATTGCTTTTATTTTTTTTTTTCTAATAAATTGAGTTTTATGGACACTGGAAAGAAAAAATCCAACTGCTTTTGTGCAGTATCTTTAGCAAAGTCTTGTTTGCAAAAGGATTTAACTATTACTTTACTTCAGATCCTTTTATAGGTTTGGCCTACAGAAGTTTTCTTACACCTAAAAAAGCCAAGGGTGAATAGGTCAATCCTTCAAACTCAATGAGCACATTCAATATCTGAAGAGACAAAGTCTGTTAAAAATTCTTGAAGAAACTGGAGAAATTGTGGCGGTTAGTTGTTGGGCAAGAGGGAATTCTGTTACACGTTCTCAAGTTCTGAAAACATTAAAGGAGGATCTAATGGCTCCTCTTTTACAGGGAGGCAGCTGAGGTAACCCACCCAAGATAGATTTGATGTTTACTTTAGGTAGACTTCAAGCCATGACACCTGTAAAAAGAATTATGATGTTTCAGCCATTTTAGTATCAACACAGTTGGTGTATCTATTACCTTAGTTTGTGTGATGGAAGTTTGAGAGTTTCTGTTACGGACTTCTTCAAATTTCAAACAAAGACTGAGCATACATCATTTATGTGTTTTCCCCATCTGTGTATTTTCATGACCTAGGGAAAGGGAACTCTGTTTTCTAGTTCACCTGCTGAAGAAACAAGATTTAACTTATGGGAGATGCTACTAAATAAAAACATGGAGGAACTATTTTTTTTGTGAATGTGTAGATTTAATTTTAATCACTCCCAGAGACTTGGATTATAGCTATGAATTTATCAGGTCTTCCTTTTTTGTGTCGTGTCATAACTCTTCTAACAGCATCTGACAAATGCTCTGAAATGTGGATCACTTAGTTTGAAAAGAGGGCTATGGTGAAGGATATATCAAAACTAATCAAATAAAATGATTGCATTTTTATTTCAATATAATTTATGTTAGAAGAAACATTTATCTCCAAATATGAATTTATAAAGATAGTTGTACAAGTCAATGATCATACTTAATTATTTATTTCATGGGGGAAGGTTTAAGAAAAAAGCACTTACTTACTTGAAAGGAAATTCCTTGGGTCTTTCAGATGTTTCTGTTGTAATCATTCACCTACATTTGAAGATAAAACATGAACAGCATGAACTGTAAAGCGATATGGAGTCTTTCAGAAAGTCAGTGCCCCAGGTGTTAGCTAGATAATAATTCAGGTAAGCAGGGAGAATTTTAGGTCCTCATGTATTGTATTGGTAGAACTTATGTAATGCATATAAATCAATTAACTTTGCAGTATGAGTGTAGTTTGCAAGCTCACATTATAATCTGTGCTCAATAAAGTGGATTTATCTTCTATGAACATATATTATTTTTTCTTGTCACTAATAAGAAAAAATGAGTTTGAAAGACATATTGTTAGCTAAATCCTTAAGTTTATAAAACATGCTTGAAATTATCTATCTAAATCCAACCTCTTGTTTTTATAGTATTGTAGGAATATTACTAAATAAAAGTGATCTTTAGTTTATTCTTGTTACATTTTTACACAACCACAACTTTTTATTTACCTGCTTTCTCATTTCCTGGTTCATAATGGTTTTAAGTTACAGCTGTTCCTTTCAGTTCATTATGAAACAAGTAATTCTATGATTCTATGATTCTAATGGAAACTATTTTTATGTATTATCTATATGTTACTATGTCCTCCTCAGTGACCTTGAGAAACAAAGTCCTGTCTGTCTAATACCCTTATGCTGTTTCAATTTCAAACTTTCTGTTCACTCCCTTTTGCCTATTGCATCCAATATATACTGCAAGGAACAAGCAGTCTTGGGCACATAGCTAGATGACCTGAGTGCTTCTCATTCTCTAGTTATTGTCTCTGGTCCAGTAAATCTGTTAAAAACATTATCTATTGTATCAAATTATTCAGCTAAAATTTTTCAAATAGAAAATTAACCAATGAAATCACATGTTTTATAGTCCACCTGTTAATTTCATGAACACCAATAAAAATTGAGTTTCAGAGGAAGAATAATTACATTCTTTGATCTTTCTGTTTAAATTTTTTATAATTTCATAATTTGGTATTTGAAGTGTCTTTAAGGGAGTAAATACAAAACAGAAGAAATTGATATTTCAGTGCATCAGTGTACAATTCTTTGCACATTTTTTGGCAGACAGTGCTTTTGAATTCATAAAATAATAATTAAAAAAAAAAATAGTGAAGGCAAAGAAATCAAGCCAAAGAATACTAATAACTGTGGGGAAATTTTTGTCATACAGAGTCCCAATTTTCTTAACTAACTAAATTTAAAATAAACATTTTTTTTCTACCAGATGGCCCTCTACATGAGGAAAGCAGACCAAGTACAACCCTAGAAAGTGTGATTGTTCACTGCTCACATCAACCACTGATACATCCCTTGAGACTTGGGTGGGATTACAGAAAGGAGAGAGTTTGTTTCCCTTTGTGACTAACACTTAAATTCTGGCTCAATTCCACTTTGACTAAGCAAATGCAGTCACTGTGTACTAATGAGGCCTAAAATGGCTTAGGAAGTGTATGGAAGAAGCACACAAATAGCTAATCCTGAATAATTTTCAATGAATTGCTCAATGTAAACTCAATGACTCAACTCCTTTGCTCTTTATGTCCAGCCACGTATCTTTGACATTGGATAAATTCCTTTTCCCTTTGATTATGCTCTTACTACTGTTTACTTGCTGCTGCTGGTGTCACAGGTCTCTCCTGCCATTTTTCTTTAGCATAAAGTTTCACTTTGAGTGTGGAACAAAAACTCATTGCCACTTTAATTTTTGGGCTTTCTTGGTTTGGGCAGAACATAGTTCGCCTTACAGCTCTAGTACAGAGATGGACCTTCTTTCCGGCCACTACCAGATGTCTCTGTGAACACCAACCAGGTTAACTGCAGAAGCAGAAAGTCAGAAAAAACATCAGAAAGTCAGTTCAAAACTATATCAATGGTAGAAGTATTTTGATAAAATAAGATAAATCTTATTAGACTTAATTTAGTCAGCACAAACATTTGTAAAATATGTATTTTACTCTTACTTAAGTCTTAAAAATAAAGCTTCAATAACAGAAGTTATTATGGTCCTCAAGTATCTGAAGGGAGTCTACAAGAAAGATGAGGAGCAATTTATTGCAAGGGCTTGTAGTGATAGGATGAGGGGTGACGGCTTCAAACTGGAAGGGGATAGGTTTAGATTAGAAATTAGGAAGAAAATCTTCACTCTGAGGGTAGTTAGACACTAGAACAGGTTGCCCAGGGAAGTTGTGAATGTTCCATTACTGGAGGTGTTAAAGACCAGGTTGGATGGGGCCTTGCACAACCTGGATTAGTAGGAAGTGTCCCTGCCCATGGTAGGGGAGTTGGAACTAAATGGCCTTTAAGGTCCCTGTCAACCCAAACCATTCTATGATTCTGTGATTTTAACAGTGGTTCTCTGAATTGGAGGAAAACTTTGTGCTGTATGAAACAAAGTAATATAAACTGAACAACATATCTCAGTATCCTACATCTATGCTTAGCTAAACAATTTACATTCCTGTTATATATGTTATTGATGGAAAATAGAAGCTATTTTTCTCTCAATCTTTTGTAACAGGTAGAGTTGTATTAAGTACAGCTTGTTAAAAGGAAAACAGTTCTTAGCTGGTCTTTCCTTTATAGAAGTTTCTCAGTCGTTACAAATAATAAATAAAAAAGGCAAATAGTCTGAAAGTTGATCTACACTTAGAGGTTATGAGTGTTGCTTTTATAATTTTTTTTTTTGCACATTTTGAAGACTACCATTAAGGAAAACACATCTGTCAGAGCAGAAAATGCTAAATATTGCAACTATTTTTCTACATATGCAAATAATAAAGTTGTTTTGTCAACAACAAAGAAAATAGTTGGCCATGTAATCTTTCAAACAAAAAATGTTGACACACAATTTAATATGCTTTGATTCAGTCTCCATGTCTTGTCTTGAATTCATGAGCAGCAGGATAATTTAGGCTAAGTCGGATTCAAGTAAGCTGAGTCTCAAGTGATGTTCCTTCTTTACAGTGATAAAGAGATTTTGTGGAATTAAATAATATTTTCCAGAGCTAGTGTAGGAGGTATTTCTATTACTTCCTCAACAGGTCAGCCATGGAGTATCAGTCTGAAGGTCAGGGGGTTTTTGCTCATTGCTAAAGATTTGAACACAATTTAATTTTTATTTTCTTCAGATTGCTATATTTATGACAAATTCTTACAGTATTTGGCTTGGTTCAGATTATTTCTTCACCTAGCCCACTCATCTCTTTCCAGAAATATTATGGATGATTTCTGCAACTTAATAACTGGAAGAAAAGCAGACTTCAAGGGGAAAAGTTATAAAATCCTACGCAGTATAATAAAAACATTAGTATGTTTTTTATCTTCATAGTTTGTTTGTGTTTACAAGGGAAAAAGTTACATATTTTACCTTCTGTGAATAGATGAATAATCTGCAAACATTTAATAACACTTCCGGCTAACTGACTCAGATAACTGAAGCCCATTAGAACCATTGCCAGCAGTTCCATGCATGGTCAAGCTTTGTTGACTGAGGCAGATGAATCATTAATGAACTAAGGAATCCAGGGGGGAAAGAAAAAGTTCAACCACTTGGTAACTGACTCCTGGCTGATCTACAGTTCATACTGAGTGTGGGCTTGTTTTGTGGGTATAATTCACCTGCGCTGTAATGTATTGCAAGAATGAGGAATGTCACTGGAACTTTGGTATCTCTGACATAGACAGCACGCTTAAGGTCTCTGCCATGTACAGCAAGTCATACTGGATATGCACAGTACCGTATACAAAGCCAACAATGTGTTCAACCTTACATAAAGTCCATCTTTATATAACAGCACAGATAGTACATGTTATTAACTCTCTCAGTGTATAATATATTCAGTCTCTAACATATGTCTGCAAAGATTTGATGATTCCTGACTTTTAGGGCATATCACATAATACTTCCTTAACACAAAGTCCAGCATGTGTAAAGGAAGGCTTGGTCAAAGAGTAATGCTTGGAGCTGAAATAAACTGTTTTCATCTCTGTTAATAGAATGAGGGCTTTCAGATGTTTGTCATGATTTGTCCAGCTGCCAGATAATGAACCTTGGTCTCAGTCCTGTGTAATAGAGATCAAGGGAGGCAGATTTTCTCTCAGT
>NW_008603708.1:23500-46748 GCF_000691845.1 Merops nubicus | reverse complement strand
TGCTGTTCTGTCAACATATCACAGAAAGGGAGAGTTTTAAAAAATCAAAGTTTATGACAATCATATTGCCTGTGATAAATACTAAATTTTCTGCTATTTGCTGTGTTCTCTAATCTATGGTACTAGGATGGAGGTTAGTCTGTAAAAGATGCCACTGAACTACTATAATAACTAATAAATCTGAATATTTAATTTTAAAAATAAACCTTAATTTGGGATTAAAAAAAAAATCTAGCTAATTAACAAGGCTATGGCTATTTAAGGAATATGTTCCTCACATTAACACAGCTCTTGAGTTCAGTTAATGTCAGTGATATAAAAAAAACACAAACAAGTGACATTTTATGCTCCCTGTATGCCTCATTTTCCTTTCTTAGTGTATTGCATGTTCCAATGCTTTAAAGTCAAATCACACTCCTGTTACTTATGAAAGTGAGCAAAGGAAAGCCTAGGTTGACTATGAAGAAGTGTTTTAGCAGTTAGGAGAGCATAGTCTTGCTTGCCATATGGTGTACTTTTTAACACAGCAGGCCTAAAAAAGAATCCAACATGTAAAGGAAAAGAGAATATCAGTCCCTGGAGATGTTTTTGTGCTAGGAATACGTAACTAGGAAAGTGCTGTCCACTCTGTACACTATCACTTAGAGTTGAAAGATGTCAGGCAGTTGGATGAATCTTGGAGTTCTGCTCTCTATTCCCCGTTCCATATGCACATCTCCACTGCAGTGCCACACAGCAGATACTGAGCATGGCATCAAACCCAAAAGGCAGTTCATTCTTCTTGGGAAGTTAAGGCAGCTATGTGCCTAAGCTGTTGCACTTAATGAAAAAAATCCAGCACTCAGAACTATGCAGTGTTATGTCCAGCTCCCAGGTCAGAACTCTTGATGAAGGTGGTAGGAACCTAAGGGGGGAAACTATGTGCCATAGTTTTGTTTCTGAGATGGGAATGCCCATGGGCAGGGAGCTGAAAAATCAACAGAGTTTAAGATGCTTGATTAAGGGCTTAATGGAACTTTCCTTATCCATTCTAGATTAGCATCCAAAAATCCTCCCCAAATGAAGCAAGAGTCTCCCTGAAAAAATATGCCTCATGATATCTGTGCCACTTTCCAAATGTCATGTGCTACTTCTGTCACTAACACTAGCCAGAAATGGGAGACTAATACATCCAGAAGCTAAAGTTCAAACACAGAGCAGTGGTTCACCTTCAAATTAAACCAGACTGAGCTGAGCACCTACAATTACTCTAGTTCCAAAACCAGAACAAAACTGTGTTTAATGGGGAAAATTTTTTCTGGAGTTCAGATGTTTCTCCTTGCTAAAACTTAAACTGACAATAATGTATTGATTTACTCTAAATATATTCACAATCTTTTTAGCAAAACTTTGTGGTTTCTGACGGTTCTTTTTCTAAAGCAATTTCATCATAAAAGAAGTTCCCTGTTTGAGAATGGACCAGAACTGGTTTTGTAAGAGTCCACAATATTTGTTTTTCTTTTGGCAATCAGTGTATTTCAAAGTGCATCTCAATAGCCAAAACCCACAGCTGAGTAATTGTTAGAACAAATCGTTCTTATGCAAGAGGACAACAAGCTCATATGATATCAATCAAATTTCTGTTTCTTTCAAAGCCAGATAAACAAACAAACAAACAAACAGAACAGCCTTTGTTCACTTAGCTATAAAATAGTCATTATTAGAAAATTTTAAAATTATCAAGATTCAAAATCAATGGATTTAATGGTCTGCTGATCAGTCTGGAAGATGTAAATAATGAATAACAATAAATGAAACATACAAGAACTGGACTGTAATGGATAGATAATTAGCTTCTTGTACATGAATACAGGAATACAGTTATTTGGAGAAACACTTCCAATGGACAATGTTATGTCCTCAGTCTACCTGGCCACAGTCAGTGATCAAAAAGCACAAGTGTTGTGCATCAACATGCACATTAGGAAACAATCTCTTGTTGAAAAAGATGTTTCTGTTCCCACCCCCACACCACCAGAGCACATCAGGTAAGAAAGCTGTGTTCAATCATCTTGATACTACATCACCACATAAGTGCAAAATGCTCTGGCAACACGTAACAGCTCCAACGCTCTGTTAGCATTGTTATGGTGGTATACCACTAAAATTGAGCTACAAATATAGCCTTGAAATAGATTACAATATTTAGAGAGTCTGATATATAACACGAGAAAGTGAGAAAGAAATGATATTTTGCCAAGTATGCCAAGAGAAGAAAGAAAAACATAACATGACAACAGAAAGAAAGGTACAAAGTTAAGTTTATAGCATGGCTGCCTGACTACTACACACTGTTATTTTTATTCTTAAGTACTTTGCCAGTACATAAACATTTATATGTACTTTGACTAACTACAGCAGTGAAAACTGAACTATACTGTCTCAGCTGCTGGACTGGCACAGTGCTACCTACACTACTCTGTAGTGAGAGAATTTGTAAGGTCATTGAAACATCAGAAACAACCGCAAGTCATAAAAAAGGGGAATCTCATGTTCTTGCACTGACAATAACAAACCAGTATCTTTTTCTTTCATGTGCTTTTCTTATTTACAAGGAAAACTTGTGATTTACTGATGCAATAATAGAAACTGAAGAAACAAAACTTCTTCTATAACTATTCACTCTAGTGTTGCTGCTTGGATGAGGTATCAAGAAAGGGTTAAATAACTGAGAAACAATCAAACAAAAAATCCAGAAAATTTACTCTTGGAGCAAGTATGGATTCAAATAAAAATTATCCTAGCCACAGACAGTTCTCATTTACCACTGCAATCACAATGCTTATTTTTTTTCCTTAACCTAGATGGAAAGAGTTATTTCTTTCCAAGGCAGCTAAATGGAATTTTACCTTCAGGTCAGGAAATCAGCTGAAAGAATTATAAGAAAACAGACTGGTCTGTGCCTGCTCTTGAACATCCCTCTTATTTTTATGAAGTACAAAATGCACTGTGATTCTTTACTTGGTGGCCCATGTTTAAGTATTCTATGCCTCTCTCTATGTCACTGATTTCATGAACTCATCTATACTTTACTGTGCTTTTAAAGAGGAGTCAAAAGGAGCAGAACAAAAACTACTGAGACTCAAACAAATGTCTGAAAATTTAAATGTTGGAAAGATATCAGATTGGGATGTTATATTTGCCTTCCACAGAGGTTCAGAAAACAGCCCATGGTTTGTACTGTACATTGAAGGGATAAAATTAAACGCAGTAATTGTTTTTAGTGGTAAGATGTGATTTCAGCTAGAGTGGGTATCTTTCCAAATTCAAATTTCTTTCAGGATTAGTGCCTGCCTTCTCAACAATGGCTCTTCACTCGCCCCATTTCCTTTCCCACTGGTACGTCCACCACACAGTTTCTCCAATCAAATTCCAATCCATATGTCCATTTTGGTGATATTTTGGTAAAAAAATGACTGTTTTTCTTATTTGATTTATTTTTTTTTGACTTTCCAGGGAAATTAGGTTAAAAAAGCACCCATCAAAATGAAGGGTATTGGTATTCCCTGAACTGGAATGAATACAGCTCAAATTTGTCCTGATAGCTATAATCAGAATGTAGTTCAGATTCCATCGCTATATCTAGTATTTTTGGCAGAACGAAGACTGAATCAGAGACAAAAAGCAGGACACCATCAAACACATAAATGTTTTTCTTAATAACTTCTTTCAGCCACAGATACCTAATTAGTGCAATATAACTGGCTAAATGCAATGTTTACATGACAGAAATTCCAAAAGTCACTTTTTATTTATTTATTTTTTTTTAGTAGTAGTTATGCAACAAAATGGATGCCCCCTGTATGAGCAATTCCAATATGTTATTGCTGGATGTACCATTCATTGAGTACAGTTTTTTTGGGGCAAAAGTTACGTATTTTTCTGCCTACTCAGGCAAAATACGATACATAAAATCAGTTTGAAGTAAGAATTCTCTTGTAACAGATCTGTAGTTCTATAATGAGAGTTGAGATGGGCATGCTGAAGTCTATCAGACTATGTCTAGCACACCTGAATGTTTGTTAAGGTACTTCATGCAAATTACAGAAGTTTGTAAAGTACTTTGGATTTTAAGTGTTACACCAGGTAAATGAATGTTGAAATTAATAAATAAGCAAGATCATTGGCAGATTCATGACTTTCAAGCATCTACTATTAGAAAGAACACCTGTCATATTTCTGCACTTTGCATTTCTCTTCACTAAATGTATTTACTTCTAAGATGACCGAATAAAGTGTAAAGCCAAGCTCAGGGTTTACTCATTCCAGTGCAAACCTCATGTGCATCCGTGGCTAGTGAAATGGCTATCATTGTTACACTTGCATCTGTCTTTAAAAAACAAATCCAAATACTTATCTGCAAACAATTGTTGTGAAAGAAGATACTTCTTTAACTATGAGTGCTCATCTTCTGAAATCTTAGTATGTATAAAAGCACCCACAGGACCGAGGCAGAACACACCCACCTGCAGCAGACATCCATACCCTTCTTTCGAGTAGTATTTTGTAACCAGAGGATATATCTTAACCATATTGCTTGTTTCTTGCAAACATGCATGAAAAGCTTGAAAAACTAAATGAAATGGTTCACATTGGAGCAAACATTTTTTCTTGCTGTTTAAAGGGCAAGCTTCCTTGCAACACTAACAGAGAAACTGTAAATTGTAGTTCAGCACCTTGAATAACTGCTCCCTTCTTGACCTTTTCAATGACAGAACCAGTCTTGGTGGCAATTGCCTGGATATTGCTGCCAGCTTTGAAAAACTATAAAGCTGGAATGGGGACAGATGGAGTCAACAGATTTCCAGTAAGTCTCCTAAACAGCCATTAGGGATTCTTACCTTTTTGGTCATTATTACAAACTTGGAACTGATTAAAACAGATAACCCATATTCAATTAATAAAAATCTGAAGCATCCAGTCCTCAGCCTCAATAATTTTTCCATGTGTAATTTAAAATACTGAGGACATATTTGTAATTTAATACAGTTATTGTGATTCTGTGCCAACTATTAGCTCATGCATATAATTTGAATGCAAGGTTATAGAATAACCAGAATCTACAGAAATGTAGAATGAAAACTCTACAAGTTACAACTTAGTGCCATATTTTAAATAAATTAATTTCTCTTTTCACTCTTACTATAAAATTAAAGCAATAATATTTATGATAAAGTAGTACAAAATGTAAGAAACACTGCCATCATGTGAGTACACATATACAAATGAAATGTTTAGCATAACACCAATCAATAGGCTTTTCCTATCTGTAATGTGAAAAAAAAAAAAAAATCTATAAAGTACCTAGGGGAATGGATGTGTCAATTTGATCAAGTGCACAGTGCACTTTAATTTGTGCAGGTAATTAACAAAAATTAAGACACTGAATCAAAAGTGGATGCTAATGTTGAACTGAATTTATTTTTTCCTCATGAGAGAAACCTAGGCTCATTTTAGGTCCAGGGTATTTTTCATTTTAGCCTGACTTTACTAGGGCCAAGCTGTTGTCCAATAGCTTTAAAAAGAAACAAAAGAATGTGGCCTGGCTTTCAGTACTATAGATTGTCATGTAAGGACTATGGCACCAGCAGCACCATTTTGTTGAGGACTATTCTTAAAGAATCCCAACAATCTAGACATGCGTAAAATGTCACAGCTGTTACATCTGTCTTTACCCAAATATTTTTTCACAACATTGAATACACACTGCGTTGTGCGAACTGCCTTTAAATTAGCAGTTGGAAATGACACTGCTACTCATTTATAACACATTTTTCATTAAGTACAGATCTCACTAACACTTATTTTAGTTACCATATCAAAATAGTACTTGATCTAGCTTCAGCAAAACCAGATTAGAAAGCTGGAGAAGGAAACATTCACTCTCTGGAATGTTTGGGGCTTTTTTTGTACTGTAAATGTAGTAAAGATTATGAAAGGAAACTGGATATGCTTCAGTGTCTAGTGCATTTAATTGTCTAGAATTTTTTTATAGTTTCTTTTATTTCTAAATAAGGTCTTGCAATTCAGAAATCTGCAGCTTCTCTGAAAATGTAATTTCAATGGTTAGAATAGAAGGATCATTCGTGTTTCACAAGATAGTTTAATCTCAAATAGATGGTTTCTTCCTAATAATACAGGAAGTACTTGAAGTGCTGCTTTTTACTGTGTATCATTATTTTTCATTTCTCAGCCAGAAATCATTGCCATATTCCATACAATTCAGTCATTGCTCCCAAATTTACAGATTGTCCAAGTTTTGCTTCTGAAAAGAAATGATTTTCCTTATTTGAATTTGAATAATAGCTCTACAGCATTTTCAGTTGCCTAGAGCACTAACTTAGTGCAGGGCTTTTTCTTCAATTCACCTCTTAGAAAGTCACTTTTAACAACATTTACGGTTCTGCACAAGAGGTTGGGTGACTTGATAGAAGGGATTTGCTGCCATTGAATACTTGAAAAAGGATAATAAGCGGTAGTATGAAAAATCAGAACTAGTGATTTAATATTCTCTCTTTTTTTTGGCCATTATATTCAAGGATAATTCTAATGATAAACCTTCTGATTATTGTGTTTTCATATGAAAAAAATAGCCAACAGTAGACATCTCAAAACTTTTTGTCATGGTTTGAGTTCAGAGATTCTGTTCCAATTTCTAAAGTACTCATTTGCCAAGGATAAGTAATCTCTCTGGTTCAAATTTGGAACAAGAAGGATTTCTTTCTTGTATACAGTTGATATGTAACATCTTCTTTCTTATCTTTCAGTGCTGAATTTTAAAAACACAATGTAATTTATTGATTATTTTGGGGACAACCTATGCTATTGTACACCAGGAGAGTGTGTGATATAGAAAAATTAATCATCAGCTCAAAATCATTCTGAAGGCTGAAATCAATGTAACATTTTGATTCCTTATTTTTTTCCTTTTTTTTTTTTTCCAAGTAAATAATTTGATTTCCAGGACTAAATTTCATTTCAAGATCTCAGCATGTTCTGGAAGTGTATCATCTCATTAAACTTTGCAGATTCTGCCATTTCAAATATTTCTTTAGGACTGAAGTAGTAGAAGCGAAGGACAATGTGTCCCTGGGTGCCCGTGATGTGAAGAAACCTTGAAACACATCATTATAGTAGTGCAGCCAGCCATCCACTGCATAAAGAGTACCACATCCACAAAGAAAATTCTCCGGAAACTCATTTTAAAGGAGCCCATTCAGCCTCTGAGAGAAGCAGATGCAAAACACGGTGAGAATCTGGGTGTGAGTCATGAGGAAGTCTTCAGATCCTGTCATGGGAAATGTGGAGAAATGGAGATTAGGAAGAATACATTAGGTCCAGGGAGAAAAACACATTGGCAAGGGGAGAACAGGTAGCATGACCTGCCAAAGATATCATACAATTTCCAGAAATTTGAGGTTCAAACTATTACTCACATATAGGATGCCCTGTGGTATCTTGGTTAAACTTTCCCTGTTGCTCCAAAAAGTCAGAGGTTTCCCACACATTATGTTACATGGATGTCCTAAGCTCACTGAGACATCTCAAATAGCAGGAAATGTCTGTTTGGGTACCTAAAAGAGATTTCAGGGTCAGGTTCAGGTCCAGATTCAGACACATGAAGGTGTATTTATTTACACACAAATTTGTTATAGCTGACCTTAAGTCTGTCCACCATGGAGGCTAGAGAAGTACTTTTTTCACCCAGGAACAAACAGTCCTGCATCTGACTGACTGTAGCTCTCCAGCCCTGACTGACAAGGAGATTGACCTATTTGCCTGGGCAGTGGCAGACAGGGACATTTCACTCATTCTTAACATCCAGCACAACTGCACAGGAGGAGCACACAGGAGCCCTGCAGCAGCCCTTGCCTCCCTGCAGCAGCAACTAAAGACCAGGTACAACAAGCCAGGCTTGTGCCATCTTTTTTATCAGTAGCCATCTGTGTGCTGGCAACAGTCATCCCTGTGGATATCCCCACTATCTTTAATGGAAGCTGAGATGTCTAATTTAAATATAAATGCATACACATAGGTATTTAAATTTGGTTATTTTTCTTTGCATGGTGAATCCTGCCTTTGATGTTTCTCCTTTATTATGTATTTGTATTGCAATTAAAGCTATCGTGAAACCTGTTGCTAGCCAGGGTGAGCACAGCCTCCCACCTGGCTTCATTTATTCTCCAAAGCTACTATCTCCTGCTTGCATTGCGTAGCCATGGACCTGCAATAACAGCAAGTGTCATCTCAGATCCTCCTTAGAAGTAAATTTAAAAATAGTTCCCCTCTTGCTGAAAACTAGTTCTAACTGTGCATATGTTGGTGTCCATTAGATGTACGAAGGATAACGCATCACATCAGAGTCCTGTGAAACAGAAAATGTCCAGTGTCATTCATGTGTGGTTGTTCTTTTTCATTGAGTACAGTGATACTTTCCTTTAAAAGTGCATTTGTATGTGCATCAATGGGCAAACATATACACAGAAATTTAAAAGAGCTTTACCTCCAGACTCATACTATAAACTTCCTCAGTAAGTGTTAGATTTGAATATATCAGCTAAAAAATAATCTTCGAAGATCTCAGGATCTTGACAAGCTGTACACTGTCATTGCTGCCTGTTCTTTTATATAATATCCATGAAGATTTTTCACAAAAAAGCATTTTCTCCCCTTTGGTACATGTAAAATTTGCTTGGTTTTATTATTACAGAATCATAATTCTTGTGTGAAGAGGTAAATTTATATGCATAACTAACTGATTATTTTGCTTTGAATAGGCCAGGTTAAAAGATTTTAAATGTTTCTGTTTCAGTGAAGGGAGAACTGAAGAGGTCATTGACTCCTTTTTTTCCTTCCCCCTCCCCTCCCTGCCCCCCACCAGGTATCTTTTCCATTCATTATTCTTTGAACAGCCTGTTGAGGAGAATAAGCAATACCATGTGGTTTGGCTTGTCCTTTGCTGATGTCAAGCAACAAAATGACCTGTAACAGTCTAAATAAATAGTTTGAAAACAACACTTCAGCTTTGAAGTATAAAACTCCTTTATATATCGTTAATTATTTGGGGGTTGCTTTTACACTAATAAAGTAAACAGGGTAGAAGTTTAGGTTCAAACACTGGTAGGTGGTACTGCATACTGGTAGACATGCCCTATAGCATGGTTTTGGCTCGTGCCAACTATTATCCTCCTGGACAGTGCTGAGAACAGGGCTGCTCCCAACAGCTACCACATATATAAGGGTGCTCTGTCTAGCAGATGAAGAGTTTAGTGGTACAGGCATATATTATGGACATTTGGTGCCAGAGGGCCAAAGAATGAACCCTAGGCTATTTTATTTTCATATACAGATGGGGTTTAAAGGAAAATCAAAGAGACTAACTCAGGCTGCAAGCAATAAAGCTTTTACAAATAAACCCTCACAGAATCAGTATTTGGGTCTTTGTGTCAACTTCAAGTTTGAATGAACTATTTGAGGGAAACTCACGAACAGAGTAAAAGGGTTGCATTTATCAGACAAATCTTGGTGGTAATTTAGCCAGACTTAAGTGTGGTCCTTTGCTTCACTGGAACTTGAATTGTTTATTAGAAGACAGAAAATTGTAAATGTTCCAAAGAATTTACTGAGGGAGAATTATACTACAGAAATTTTAAACATTATCTACTTCCATCATTGTGACAATGGAATGTTGTGTACAGTAGTAAATTTTACATTTAAAAAATGATTCTATTTCTCTTTCTTATAAAATGTAATGGAAATACATAACTCTTAATTAAAGCAAGTTCTAGATGATTTGAGCATGATTTATTGTGGCATCTTCAAATATGCTAAATGCCTCAAGAACTAAAGGAAATGAAAATACGAAATGTTTTAAAAAACCCAAACTCTTCAGTGTATATAAAATATTCATGGGTGGTGGATGCACTTTTGTGCTTACATCAGCTTCTTCCACAACTGAGAATTTTTTTAGTCAGATGAGTTGTCTTTCTCTTTTAGCTAAAGAAAAAATTCTTCCAAACTGCTGCTTAAATTTTAGGTAAGCTGAACACATGTCAGTGGAATTAAAAAAGAAGAAAAGAATAAATTTTATTCATGCCTCCTTATAGACTGTTTATCATGATAACTGTGGTTAAATTAATTGAAGGATGACAACTTTACACACAGGAGTCAATGTGATGCATTTTCTTGAGTAACCACATATTGAACTAGAACAATTTATTTCCTTTTCCTGAAAAAATTACAGAAGATGATAATAAAATTATCAGCTGTCATAGTATCCCTTTAAAAGGTGCTTTTAACAAGGTAGATAAATAAAGCAGGGAACTGATTGCCTTGGGATAGTGTGAAATTCAAAACGCTCCATGAACACCGATAGTCTCACTGTTAAACATAACATAAGATACTGGAAGAGGTGGACTTTAACTGAACAGAATAAAGTTGATTTATGCCAGTGAAGATGTCTATTATTTGGCCTTTGCCTGACATCTGTTATAGGTTAAAATGTGTGTACATTTTCTTTTTGAGATGTCAGAAAATATATACAAAATATGATAGAGCAGACTCAGAAGCCACTTTATATTCAATATGTCTCTGAATTTATATATATAATGACTTTATAAACGAAAATTTAAAATTAAATATTAAATTCAGAAAAAATAACCAGTTGGTGGTCTACTATCTGTTGTACATTAGGATAATTTTGAAATTTATGTCTAGCTGATGACCAGTGGAGACTCAGTAAAACAGGACAAACAAGAGACTGAAAGAGAACTTACAAAACCAAAATAAATATTGAGACAAATAATAAATCTTTTAGTTTTTCAAATTTATCAAAATGAGGAAGCCAGCGGTAAAGTCTATATAACCAATGATGATTAGGCAAGATCAAATGAGATAAACAGTTGGGGAAGGAACTAGTTAAACTAGAACCTTTCATTGTTAGAGGTTACTCAGAGATTCTGCCTAAAATTTTAATGACCATAGAGTATGTGATGAATAAACAAAATCAACAGAAAAATGCCAGAACCAGAGCTTGGTAATCACCCAAGAATTCTATGGGCACTCCAAAGAATGAGATAGCTGAAATGCTAATAGGAATGTGTAACCTCTTGTAAAAATTGTCATGATATACGATAACTGCAAAGTGACAAAAAGTGACTTTAATCTTTTAAGAATGGCCCCAGTGCAGTTATGAACAATATGGTACTCCAGGTCTGATGCTTGCTTTACCAAATTACTAGAAACAGTAATAAGGAAAATAATCTGTGGACACCTTTGTAGATAGTCTGCTTAGTAAGTATCATTTTACAGGAGGATATATTGTGTTTAAAACCTTACAAAAGGCTTTAAAAGTGTCAGTAAAAGCTTGGAAACAAAGACGTGTTGCTCATACAGCTCTGCCTGGATTTCCAAAGGCTTTTAACAAAGCCTCTCAGCATTAGCATCTAAAGAAACAAGGAGCAAAGCATAAGAAAGAATGTCCTTGCATAGATAAATCATTTTGCAAAAAGATAGAAAACATAAGGCTGAAATGCATGTCCAGCTCTTGCAACAGAGGGACACTGGTGCAGTTCTGCAGGGAGCTGTACTAAGACCTGTGATGTTTACCTTACAAATAACTGACCTAAACTAGGGAGTGATCAATAAGGTAAGAAATTTTGTAAAGGTTGTTAAACTGATCACATAGTAGAGATCAACAGTGACTGTTAAAACTTGCAAAAGGGCTTTATAAGACTGAGCTATAAGGTAACAAAATGAAAGATGGGCTTCACAATGGGTAAACAAAATATTGCACTCAGTTCCAACATTACATCTAGAAGGGTGGACTCTCAGCTGATCATTGCAACACACGTTGTGAGATGTTTGAGTTATAATTGTTAGAGTCATGAAAACTTCATCTTGAAGCTCAGTAGAAGCCAAAAAACCAAGAAGTATTAGGAATTAGGGGAAGGGACTACAGTACAAAAAAAAAACATGTAACTTGAAAAACATATAACTAATCTCCATAATTATATTAATGCAACTGGAAAAGGTGCAGAGCAGGGCAGCAAGGGTATTCAGGTGTTTGGAATGGTTTCTGAAAGTATGCTAGGATGCTTTTTTCCATCCAGAAAAGCAATGACTTGGCAAGTACATCAGGAGTCTACAAAATCACAAATGCAAGGGAAAAGGAGGTTAGGGATAGACTGTTCATTGTATTCAAAGATAAAAACAAGGTTGTACAGGTGAAGCTAGGAGGGATCAAGTGTAAAACAGATAAATAAAAAAGAAGTTGATACTTCACTCAGTGGATAGTACGTGGAGGACTCCTCTCCAAAGGATGGTGTGCCTTCCAAAAATTTATGGGACTGACTGGGAAAGATTATGGAAAAAAAAATTTATTGAGAATGACTAAACTACAAGTATCTTTAGTGTGTATATATATATATATATATATTTAGATTATAGAAATTTCATTGAGCTGAAAACAGGTACAAGCAGAGAGAGTATGCAGAAGAACTTTCGTATACAGTTGCCTTGTTCTTGTGTAGGTTTCAGCTTATGTCCATTGCTGGAGGCAGAATACTGGGTTAGGTGAGTAGTATTTCTGAGCTGATACCATCCTTCTTAAGTTTCCTTTTTCACACCCTTTTGCAGAAGGGAGTAATATGGAACTAGTTCATGAAGATGATGGGATACTCCCTATGAGAGTGGCAGTGATAAGAATCCATGTGACAGCACTGAGAGTACTTCTTATTAAGGGAGCTCCAGCCCTTTACCTCCCTCAAAAAGGTTTGCAGCTGAGTGAATGAACATTTGGGACTTTCCTTCTGCATTTTTCTAACAGCTTTCTTTTAATGACATCACTTTCTAGAAACAAATTCCTCAACAGTCACTGTTGGTATTTACCCATGACAAATTTCACATTAGGTCACTTTAAGTGTTTTGCATGCATACATCAATGTAAAAATTATGGGGGTTTTATTGCTTGCATATTGACTTTTGTGTTTGTTGGTTTAATTGTATTGTGATCCCATTATCTAATGTTATTATCTTTAGTCTCTGATAAAAAAACAATACGGTAGCAAAGAACATAAAAAGACAATTAATTGACTCAAACCTCATAAACTTTTAATGTCTTGGATGGTTTTCTCAATTTTCCTTTCCTGATGATCTAGACAATCCAATCACTGAAAATACAGGATGACAAACAATGGATCAGACATCAAAACTTGACTAGTCCTATGATAAGTTCAGAAAGGGCATATATTTAAGGTCTTACTTGAAAATTCTTTACCATTTTATAGTATAATTTAAATATCTTTTGCTTCCATCATTCTATTTTATAGGGTCATCAGGCTTCTTTCTTTAATAGCATGGGGGATGGAAGGGAGAAAAAAATTCAAAGGCAACAGAAAAAAATTGCTTATTTTTTCTATTATCTATTTTAATATAAGCACTACAAACATTAATTCCATAACAGAAATTGTTAATTGTTCCTAATTATTTCAGACTGCTCCTATACTTTCGTTTTACAATAAGGTATGGAAGATGCTTATGTGCATGTATTCATACAGGTCTCCTTTTTCAAAGAAGTGGGGGAAGGGAGGGCCTTTCACCATTTTTATTACCTCTTCAGAAGTATATGAAAGTCGTAGGAAAAGATAGATTCAGTAATTTGTTTTTAACAAGGCATTACATTTATGCTTTTGTTTTTCAACCTTATGTTACTTTTCTGAATGTAGAGAACTAGAAGAAGCAGTCTTAATAATGCCTTTTCTGGTGGTCATAAATATGTTTTTCATGGCTGTTTTTTCACAAATGTAGTGCTAACATAAAGCTATATCTAAACCAAATTTAACTCTAAGCCTGATAAGAATTATCGGTTTATTTATTTTTTTATTTTTACCAGTGGCAATTCTACCTCTTGTATATGATTTTGTGGTTATTTGACTATTTTTTTTAATCGCTTAGTTAATGCATCCACTGGCCTAATATTAAATGTCAAGAAACAGCTATGAAAGCTGTGGAGTGGACATGACTTGTAACTATGTCTCTGGAGTATGAACCATTATGTCACATGAATGAGAAAAGAAATAACAGAAACCTAGAGCTCCAAATGGCTGCACTCCTATTTCCCTTGAGTCATCCATGAGTTACAACCCATGTTCTCAAGTCACTGAAGAGTATTTCTAAACAAGACTGTGTAACTTATCCTATTTTCACATGTGCAGCAAAAAGAGTGAGGAGTCAACATGGCTTTACATTTGGTACCTAGATGATCCTTATCGGTCCTTTCCAACCTGAAATATTTTATGATTCTATAGCTATCTTTTCACATTTTAAAAATTAATTTGAGACTGGATAGTTTTCAGAAAGATATACATTGGTTCAGCAAAATACATGTGAATTCGATACAGAGCTCTCAGGGAGATATTCATGCAAGATATGAAGCTGTATGAAAGGCACAAACTAACCTGTTCAGTCCTCCTGCCCCTGCCATGATCACATTTAGGTTGTAGTCTACAGCTAAAAGGTAGCGGGAGTTGAGAATACATTTTTTTTTATAATAACATCTGATTTTCTAATTTATGTCATTTCAAGTCCTCTCAGTAGGACTATCTTTAAAAAAATTCAGAATTAAATGTAGCTACCAGCAAAGTAATCAAATGAGATAGCAATATATATGCTTGCAAAAATCTACATGAATAGATTTTGTTTACTAATGAAGTATTTGAGCTTTGCTTTAAAGAGTCAAAGAATACCAACGACTTCAGTGTTCAAAAGTAGTCTTTTTTATTTTAGAAACTGTTACTTGCATAAGATCTGAGCAGGAAGGAAAGGAAAAGGAAACAAATAGTTTAATAATAGAGGGCTTGTTATAGTCTAAGTTAAATACAGAACTTCTTGTACCAAATGTAGGGAGCTACTTAGAACACAGTTTGCAGCCATCAACTCCTTCATTCTCATCTGTTCTTCTGAGGTTAAATGAAGATCAGAAACATTTAACAGTCTCACTCTGTTTGCATTTTTTTCTTTTTTTTTTTTTTTGACAAAAATTAATCAAGTTTGGTTTTGAAGACTAAACCAGAATCAGAACTGATGATTCTGTGAATCTAGATCTATCAAGTATTCTGTAGCTTGCTATTGCTTTTTTGTACTGATTCTTCCTTATTAGGACATATTTTTAATTTGGTTGTATATATATGGATTTACAGTTTTTCTGAATAAACTATTACAACTTAACTTGTCTCCCATACACAATCTCAGAAGATTTCCGAGGATTTGAAAAGTCTGTGTTTTGACTGATTTATTGCAAATTTAATATAATGTTACTTTTATTTATAATTTTAAAAAACACAAAATTCTCCATGTCTAGAGAAACCAAACAAAAACCAAAAATAAACCACCACAAATCTAAAAAAACACCTTCTAAGGTTGTAAGAAAAACTACACTACTAAAGTCCACAGACTTTTGGGAAAAAAAAGATAAATATAACTGAGTAAGTATGGATTTGGATGCTTGCATTAATTCAGAAAAAAAAGAATGTGAATAAACGTTTGCAACAGTGTGCAAAATCAATATAAATTGTACACATTATAACTTTTTCTGCATACTCCATTATAAATTTATACTTAAAATGTAGGGTACATTCTTTACTAGTTATATGTGCACTTTCTATAGCAAATGATTAGAGAGAGAGTAATGTACTCCAGAAAGCAATTCACCCTCTCTCTAAAGTAAGGCAAATTGCTTTCTGGACACAGTTGTCTTTTTCCATTGACTAAAGGAAGTGTACTTTGAAAATACTAAAATGTTCTGTTGTTTTCTTTTTAGATGTCTCACTGCTACATCTTCCTTATTTTAATGATCATCCTGCACACAAATTGCAAGCAATCATTATCCATTAATATCTGCCTGAGCTGTGTTCTCTAAGCATAGCTTTTGTCAGTTCCTCTAATTACTGACTGGCAGACATTACCCCAAAAGACCTCACAAGTAGCTGAAATTAAGAGTCTGTGGTTCCCTTCCTGATTTTGAATCCTTTTACTAAGCAAACAGCATCTGGTAAATTTGCCAACTTCTTTGTGGCTATGTAGAGCTCAAGTACACACCAGTAACTTTTTTTAAAATGTGTTCACTGTTAAACAGATTAGTCTAATTTAGCAAACAGAGAGATGTGAGTCTATAGGACTGCCTGTTTCTGAACTAAGCCACCTATGTCTGGTGACTTTTTGTGCTCAGAGCACACTTTTCACTCTTGCTCAGCATGCTAGTTTTTCTCCTTCCTTCATCTCTCTCCCTCTCCTTGAAGCTACTGTTTGCCATTCATGTTTTCAACAGTGACTTTTTTTTTTCTGAGGTCATCGAGCTTAAATGTGTTCTATATAATATGAAATGCAGGTAAAGTGCATTTGTATTGTAGATAAGTATGCTTAATTACAACTTTATGAAGCATGTTTTTCCTTCTTTTGTGGCATTTTCCTGTATATATCTTGAAGCATCTGAATGAGTTCATAATGTTTTTGTGTGTGTGTGTGTGGAATAAGCAGGTTTATTTTTTGTTTATACTTGTGATCAAGGTAGTTTATGAAATAAAGGAATTCAGGATGTATGTAATATTTGTATGCCCTCAGAGAGTTTACTTTCTCTCTTCTCTAGTGCTTTTATCAGCCTCAGCTTTATTTCATGCAAACTTCCCCATGTATCATAAAGAGAGTGTTTTTTTGGAGCTGGTTAGTTAAAACATAAATCATACATGCTGCTGAGACTTCCGTCCAGATATTCACCCAGGGAGCGTTCAGTTTTGCCTGGGGAAGTAATTTGAATGGACAGTTGATCAGGTCAAGTTGAGAGATTCTCTCCAAGTCTGTGATGACATCATATAAAAATAGGGGACCTTGGAGAGATCTTGGCCTGAGTTTAAAGTGTGGGGGTCTTGTGAGGTTTTGGGGGAGAAGACAAGGATGAAGTCATCAGATAAACGCTCATTTCAAACTTTTAGCTGTGGAAAATCTCTTTTAAGAATACAGCTTATTTCTCAAATTCTAATGATGCTGCTAATGATGTTAGACCCCTTAAAACACAACAGGAACAGCAAAACTCACTAGAGAAATTATTCATCCTTACTGACATTAGAGGACATACCTGAAGTATGAGCTTTGTGCAAGTTCCGTAGTTGCCCAAGATTTTAGGAAAAGGAAGGAAAATTCATCCACAGCCCTGACCTCTCTCCTGTCATCCTTTGCCTCCTTCTGTTCCTTTTCTGTCCCAAAGGAACAGGGCAGATTTGCCACTATTGCTGAAAGAATTTAGAACCCTCCTTCTCTGTCTTCAGCACTAGCCCTGGAGCCTGCGAGGTAATTCTGATCTGCATTGATGTCATGCAGCATCCGGAGGGAGGAGACTGATACTGGCCTAGGGATCAGTGTGTGGTATAGACACACACATTTCCATATGTCTGCCGAAGAGACAACTTTTTGTTTCATTCTTGTATGAAATCATCTCACTTCACAAACATTGAAATGAAAAGCTGATATATTTATAATTTTTAACTGTCTTCGTTATATTAGGCAATGTCTAGACAAAAAAAAAACCAAAACCAAACAAACCAAACAAAAAAAAAAAAAAACCCAACCAAAAAATCATCCCACAGCCCAACCAAACCCCCTTCTTTTACAGTGGCTAGTTTTGAAAGTTCAATAATAGTTTTAGCAAAATTTCAAGATCTGATAGCTTTTTTGTGGGCAGCATTATTAAACTCCCACTAACTTTTGGCAAGTAAAGCTGTGCTATTACAGCTTCTAAAGGCATTACTTTCTGGATCAATTTTAGTGATTTTCACTCAGCAAGTTTAAAATTAGGTACATAAATATACTTGTTGCAACTGCCATGGATTTAGATCTATAGGAGAGTTAAAAAAGCAGAGCAGTTGAGTGAAGCAATACTATGGGATCTTCTATATTGAAAGGGGGTGAAGAGGTGGGAGGATAAAAATGCATTTGAAATTTAATATTACAGAGGAAATATATATAGATATAGCACGTATTACTAATGCATGCATATTTGTGCTGGAAAAAGGGAACTTGAACTGAAAAGCAATGTCTGATAAATAACTGTACTTTGTTAGTGTTATGACCATGGGAAATTTGGGATTCAAAGATGATCTAGAGTAAGGAGGCAAATCTAGTAGATACTCAAAGCATATTGGTTCAAAAGCTATTAGTATTTGACTAGTGATGAGCCCACTGGAGAAAATCTTCATTTCCTGGTAGCCCAAGTTTCTACTTTCTGATAAAAAAAAAAAAAAAAAAAAAGGTCTCTAGCAGAACAAGACTATTAGTGAAATGACTCAAGCTTGTTTCATTAGAAGAGTACTTTCATCTGCAAGAGTGACATTTGTATCCATTCTACAAAGATGCAATATCCCACGGATGCACATTAAAGCACAAAGTAATGGAACTGGAGGGAAAAAAAAAAAAAAAAGCAAAGCTTTTTTGAGTCTTTTGTGTGCAAAAATTCAGTAGCTGGTGAAACATCTGATGTTTGTACAGGAGTAAATGGTATGACAGAGAGGTAACAAATCCTTCAAACCAGATTGAAAACATTTGCTCTTTTTTTCCATGAGTATCAAGATTATTAAAAGAGGCTGGGATCAGTCAGGAGCTCTTTAGGGCCATCTGCTTTTCTGTTAGCACAGCCCAGAGGCTGCTCTAGCACTACCCAGACCTCTGCTCTAAGGATGCACGCGTCAGCTGTGAGATGACAAACGGGCCCATGTACACTCTCATCTATCCCAACAGAGAGACTGAGGAACTGGCTGGCTGCCTAGAATATCTTCACAGGAAAAGAACATGGAGAATCTTTGCTTGTAGATCCAGCTATAGTATATAAATACACTCTGAAAGAAGACAGGAGCAGAAAAAGACACCATATGACAGTGAGGTTTAGTCAATACTGTCTGCACAATGTTCATTGGAATAGCATAAGATAGCCACATTACTTTCAACAATGTGGAATAATAGAACTTGCATAGCTTACACCTTACTCATTCAATACCACCCTCACTCTGTATTTGCAAAGATTTAGGATAAAAACAGATTTGTAAAACCATCCTGAAATGTTTTTAAAAGAGCATTCAATTCACATACTGTCGGAAACTGGAAATTTTTGTAGAGAGACAAAGTCTTGCAGACTATGGATGGCATTAGACCTCATCATTTCTTCAAAGTAAAGACCACTTTGAAACATTTACTTATGTTTATTATTGTTTTTCCCCATAAATGGTCCCTTTGAGCAATTGTATTTCTTTAGCCTTTCTTGAGCACAGCATTATATGTAGCGATGTATAACGCAGCAGTGTTTTTCTAACCTCTCCCTGTCTGCTTCTGTTGCATTTTTATTGGAAAGCTTCCAAAAATCTTTGTTAAAAACTGTTCACAATGAGATCAACAGAACACTTGAGCTTTGTTGGAGTACTGTTTGGGAAACATGCATGAATAGCACTCCCTGTATAAAAACATGTTAAATACGGAACTCAATAAAACAAAATTAATGATTACAGAAGAACAAAGTCACTCAGCTGAAATCTCAAGCTTACAAAATCACATAAGCAGGGAAGCTGACTATGTTCTAAGTAGAAAAGAAATCACAACGTGGTGTCACTGAGTAGCTCCTGGGTCACAATTTTCTGAAGAACGTTCAGACGATAGAAAATTGTACATAGACAAACATTCTGAAGATACATGGAATAAGTCACTGTCATAGGAAAAACTAGAAAATGAAAATTGATTATTTAAAATGTATGCTATGGATTTTGACTGATCATTCAATCAGATAATAGAGAACAAGATACTGAGACAAAGGTTGGACTAGAATTATTGAGTTCTGTAATATACTTGATCAAGCTCAAACTGCAATTAAAAATAACAGACAATTGCTTATTAACCCCTTAATGACCCATTCGACCACTCTAACAATAGGCATATTTACCATTCCACAGACCATCACCACAGTTCTTATACATCCCTGACAAATTACAGGTATGCAGCAGAAAAGGAGAGATAGTATTTTTCTAATATAATTTAGCTATTTAAAAGTTAAGTGTCTGATGTAGTTATATTTAGTTTGAGAGACACCTCAGAACCCTGAAACAGATGTCCTAAAAAGGCCATATATGTTGTATCAAGACAGGCATCCAAGAAAATTCAGATAAGCAATTGTCTGGAGATGCTGGTGGAGATTATACGGTTAATTTAGGTGGGACAGCTAACTTTAATATTTTCAGAATGAAATAATGAATATTTGACCTCTCATTGTCTCTACCAAGTTATTGAATGCAGGGTGTTATCATCATTCATTGGAGTATAATAAATTGGATACTTCAGAGGCCACCACTGTAAGTTATTATCTATTATTATATAAAGGGGACTCTATTGTAGATTAACCCATAGAATCAGCTCCTCCTTTCTCATATACAGTCACAGTTCAAATATAAGCAAAGGATTGATTCCTCACCAAGGGTACAGTTTTCTAATATTACGAGCCAAGAAAACAGGCCCATTATCTTCCCAAGAGCTTAGAAAAGTAAGAAACAAGCTACAGAGTTTTGTACATTTAACTTTGAAAACAAAAATGGAAAAAGCAGGAAATATATCCAAAAGACCAATATAGTAGTCTAGACAGGAAATATCTAAGGCATGAACCATTATTTTGGCCCTTGATAAAGTAAAAACTCTGAATTGTTGCGATACTACACATATTTAATGTGAGTGATCTGGCACATCTACCAGTAAGAGTAGCAATGTTTAGACTAGCGTGAAATCACTGATACTTAAAGATGAAACATGAATTAGGTGTGAAGAAATGAGTTTGAGAAAGTCTCTTTGACATTGCTGGAGCCAGGATTTCCCCTGTGAGCGGGAGCCATACCACATTATAACAGAAGCATTATACATCTGCTTGCACTCATTTTACACAGGTGTGAACTGAGTAGAGCTGGATGCATAAATCCTTTCTAGGAAAAAATATATATTCAGCATTACAGAATTGCTTTGAAAACATGTATTCATCTTACCAAGAAATAAATCGATTTTTCAATAAATTAAAAATGGATCCATTTGGAACAGTTTTCTATCTGAGAATTACTTTTTAGTTTCTTAGAAAGTCAAGATGCTTTTAAAACCTGGAAACTGAAAGAAAACTTTTGGTTTTCACAAAAAAAATTAAAAATAAAAATAATCCTGGGTGTTTTCCTTTCCTTTCCTTTCCTTTCCTTTCCTTTCCTTTCCTCCCCTTCCCTTTTTCCCAAAGTCATACCAAACATAAAGTATCAGAAAAGTCTGGTTCAATATAGAAAAACCTGGAAACTGAAAGAAAACTTTTGGTTTTCACAAAAAAAAATAAAAATAAAAATAATCCTGGGTGTTTTCCTTTCCTTTCCTTTCCTTTCCTTTCCTTTCCTTTCCTTTCCTTTCCTTTCCTTTCCTTTCCTTTCCTTTCCTTTCCTTTCCTTTCCTTTCCTTTCCTTTCCTCCCCTTCCCTTTTTCCCAAAGTCATACCAAACATAAAGTATCAGAAAAGTCTGGTTCAATATAGAGATCTAAAATTTCTTTGCCCTTTTTAAACTTTTTCTTCTGTATTTTCCTTTTAGAAATGAATGAAATTGCAGCTAGAAATATAAAGATGCTTTTTTTGTATATACAGAAGTGGAGCAGGAGATACAAAAAGTACCAAAAGAAAATATTTTTGCTTAATACCATGAGCATCATTATGCACTATTTATTTAAGATTTAATGAATCTTACTTACATCAGACCAAAATACATTTTCTGAGGTGGGGTCACAGTAAAAGCAGTTTCTAAATCTAGATTTTGCACTTAAAGATTAATTGGACATTGGCCAGAAAGTTCTAAGAATACACCAGTGTCCTGCGTGCGTGTACATACATCTGTGCAAATAATAGCCTTGCAACAGCAACTGAAAGAACTTGCCTAACTAAAGATCCAGAAAGTGAGTATGCTTTTCATGGGAGCAGATGTGTAACTGTGGCCACAGCTGAGCTGTCCCTTAGCCAAGCCCTCCCCAACACAATGTGTCCCTCTGTGACTCCACTGCTCCACAGCTCAGCAGCAGCCCAGCCGGCAAGCCCTGTGATATTAGATAGGAGGACTTTCAGCTCCTCCCAGCACTAAGCTAAGTACTTGGGTCTAATAGTGGAGTATTTCTTTTTAAATCAGGGCAAATAATTAGTGGTCCCATATTCATTGATACTTGATCTATACACTAAAAAGCGGTAGAAATCTGATCCAGGTCTGGTGTGAGCATCTGATCGTGTGTCAGTTGTGGCATGCGTGCTGTGCCAGAGCACACCATATGGTGCTTGGGCTGCATTTGTGTAGCTGCAGGAGAACAGATGATACTCGATCTCATCCTGAGTCTGCCAGGACAAAATTACCCTATCAAAATATTTTGAACAAATTTGAAGCAGCAGTATGAACTCACACCAGTTCTGTATTTTGTGGCATGTGGCTTCAGCTCTTTCAGTCAATTACTACAGGCTTCAAAATTGTCTTCATGTTCTTTGAGAGGCTATCTAATTCTTTGGAAAAGCAGACTTCCTGTTGCTGAGTTTCATACAGTAAAATTACAGAACAATACAATATGTTAATTGTAAAAGTAGAAAAGGAAAGAATATTCTTGATTCAGCTCAGCTACCTTTTCATCAAAGGAAAAAATCAAATGTAGACTTTTGACTACATGTGTGTCCAAAATAAATTCAGATTTTAAGCCTAGACCGCATTTCTTAATTGTCAAGGGTTTCAGAACTACACCCAGATCTCACAGAGATTAGGGAGAAATTTAGGTTTTTACTTGGGTGTATCTTCTTCTTGTAGAGCTTTTAGGGAAAAAAAGAAAAGGCTAACAAATGAGTCTTTTCCTGGTTGCCTGCTTTTTCTTCCTATTTTTTTTTTTTTCCCCTCCCTGTGACTTTGCATTTCTGTGTCTTTGCATTTACTTCCATAAAAACTAGAGAATAAGAACGTGGATGCCTGGAATCACCTGTACAGCCCATAGATGAAATCTCCTTCCCTGGGATTTCCATAACATCCCTGGGATTTCCATACCAAAGAAAAAAATCTGACCTCTTCTAACTGAGCCATCAAACCACTTTTGCTTAATTATAAAACATTTCAATCAGTGCTTAATGAAGAATGAGAAATCATGTTGG
>NW_008603708.1:22564-23469 GCF_000691845.1 Merops nubicus | reverse complement strand
GCATTCCTGAAGAACTCAGGGACAGTTCACACCCAGGCAGAACAGGAAATTAAAGCAGGTGAAGTCCCTACAGAACATGTCTGTTTTAACCACAGCCTAAGTCATTAAAGTTTTGTTTGTTTTGTTGGGGTTTTTTATCACTTTCTGAGAATATATACTAAATTCCTTCACTTCATTCTTTCAGTCTTTGACTGTTTTATAGCAAAACCCTTTTTAAGAGATAGAAACATCCATACAGTCAGTTTCTGAAGGGGACAGAGCTGCCAAGCCCAGCTTCTGTTAGCTGCTGCTCATTTCTTTCCACTCTTGCCCCTTCTCTGTCTTGTTTATTTAAATTTTTTTTATGAGCTCGGTTTTAGGATCTACATATTGTCATGTGTGGCAGCAAGTCAGAATTACTTCTCAGGTCATGCACTAAAGAGTCGGTACCACAAGGTATGGTGGTTAATGTCTCTGAAATCTAATCCACCTTCTGTTCTGTCCAGTCTTGCATGGCTGACAGCAACTCAAGAGTAACGAAAGGTCAGCTTGGAAGTCAAAGACTTACAACCTCTAAGTCTCATTTGTCTGGAGACCATTTCTTTCTCAATATTTAAAAGTGAGAAGGCCTGTTCAAGAAACCACCTGCTTTCCAAAGGACCCATATTAATTTCCTTGTAAAATACAACTCTGGATTAAGATGGAAATAAAATAAATGGTCTTAAGAGATAAATTAAAGCTAACAGGCAAAACTTTTGCCACTGTGAGCAGACACAGTCTTCCAGGATAATGCTCAGTGGAGTTTTGTTAATGTTCAATAGTCTTCCCATGGCTTGAGATGAAGTCCTTAGCTCTGGGTAACTCACACATTGCACTGCCCTAATGGTGGTCTATGTGCTTATTTTGCCTTAGAGAAATAAATTTGC
>NW_008603708.1:4286-22533 GCF_000691845.1 Merops nubicus | reverse complement strand
TTCCTGCTCCGAACTCCATTACAGGAAATTACAGCACTCTTAGTTGTTGGCTCAATTTTGCTAGTGAGTCTTTTGAGGTGGAGATTAGGGTCCTCTTTTTCCTATCTTTTTTACCAATTTGCTTGAGGAGTGTTGTGGTTTGGGGTTAAGGTAGTCCCCAGAACCGTAACAGACATTCTCTTCTCTCTCCCCTATCCCTGAAAGGGAAAGGGAATGAGTGAGAGAGACTTGTTGATTAGAAAAGAATAGAAAATAGTTTAGTATTATCACTAGTAATAATAGTAATAATAATAATAAAGGTTATGTATAAATATATATCGATGATAATATGTCACTGTCACCCCCAGCTGGGGAGAAGGCCCCCAGGGAGAGGGTTCCAGACTGAACTTGGTCACAGACAGCGACTGGATACAGGAACTGGATTCTGGAACTCAGTTCAGAAATATGGAAGTTGAAATCAAAGGCAGGATAAATGAAGTCCTCCTCAGATGTTTTTCACTGCAGCAGAAGCAGTCAGTAGTCTAATAGCAGCAGATGGAAAAAGAAAAAAACATAAGAGGTGACGGAATAACTGGCCGCTCCTGATCCTCCAGTTTCTACTGAATATGACAATTATGGGATGGAATACCCCACTGATGAATCTTGGGGTCAGTTATCCTGTCCACTCCTCCCTGCAGGTGCGGAGTGCCCTCTGCCCCACTCCGTGTGGAATCCAAGTTTAGTAGTAGCCTTGATCTATATATCAATTTCTGACAATAATTCCAAACATGAAGTCTTATCACTATTACAACCCAATAATTTATAACAATATTATTAACTCAAACAAAGCAATTAATTAAAAAAAAACTTTAATTAAAAAATAAAATCACAAAACAAAACCAATTCTATTTACCCCAAACCAAAACCAAATCATAAGGTCAGAGAAATCTGAAAAAGAATATCCTGGGATGGGTATGTGCAAGAAACAGATGTGAGAGACATTGTTTCACGTTATACCCATATATACAGATGGAATTCACCCCTCTATACAATTTAGGGCAATATTAGGTTTTCTAGAAACAAATCTGAAACTTGACAATATTTTAATTTGTACCAAAAAGTATTCCAGGAATTTTGACAGATTTTAGACTTTGTTCTTTAATCTGGATGATTTGTAATATTCTATGGAGATCGGGACAGATAAAAGAATGGATACACACGTTCCTTCTGTTGATTACCCTCAAAGATGTATATACACCTGAGGACAGATACTGCACAGTGGTTGTTTCTGAAAGGTCTTTCACAACAGGTTTATTTTCTTTACCGTCTATGGAAGCTGTCTTTAATTCCCAAGATTTATTACAAAAAGTTTTGTATGTGCACGCAGGGTGTTGGCAGAATATATTTCTAAATAGCTTGAAATAAACAAATAGATAAAATAAATGGCCTTGTATTTTGCTATTACTCTTTTGTTTGCACAGAATAATCAGAGCAATATACCTTTTCCAATTTTCTTTTCCTTTCTGCTTCTTTTACTCTATATTTTAAAACCATGAGGGAAGGAAAGAATAGAAGTTTGAAAAGTGAAACAACTGCACTAGAATCAGGACAATACCATGGTTCATTTCAGTCTTTCAGAAAAAAAATATGAATGGTTTTTCCCTCCTCTTGTGGCTGTTTAATTTGGAAATTATTTAATTTAATTATTATAAACGATCTTGTCAAACAGAGAAAATCACTGTGGCCCAAAAAAATCATGATGGTATTACAGCTTCTTAATTAAAACAAATCACTAGTCTCAATTAAAAATGAACATCTGTATCAAGAATCAAACAAGCTTTTATTCCACATTCACCTTTACATTTGGGAACACATCTGTTCCATTTTAAATTTGTTTGCAGTGCTAAAAAGTGTGGAATCTTGCTGATAAAGTTTTTAAGTTCCCTGTCTGTCTTTTGCTACAAGGCTCTGAGAAGGTTCACTCCTGTAACAAACTTCATGGGAGAATACTTCTGCAGGGGTGCCATTAAAGCAGTAAGCAAGGGGCAGATATCCACAGAGTGGGTACAAGGCTATTGCCAAACTAAGAACTTGCTGTGTCCATTGCACTCCTCTGCAATGAGGAAACCCTGCAGCTCTTCCTCAGCTTGGTAAATTTGGCCTAAGGTTTTTATGCTACAAGACTACATATAGGACAATTTGCTTTTTTTCAGTTCAGTACAGAAGAGCCTTGAGGCTTTCCAGGAGTACACCAGAAGCAGATACGTTTTTTTTAATTTTTTTTTTTTTTTTTTTTTTTTGGCACAGGGCATAATTTGAATAAAGTACTGTGGCAGAGGACTAAAAGGAAAATTAAGTCCTCAGAAAGACTCTTTTAAAAGCTAAAGCTTTATGGCCGTGAGGGGATGCAACACAATAGTACTTATAGGGATTTGGAGGCATCTGACAGATGTGGACAATGAAGTGTTTTCCTGGAAGAGCAAGACTAAGCTGAAGCAAAGATAATATGAAAACAACCTGATATTGTGTGAGGCATGTTTTCTAAGGAGCGTAAGACAATTACTTTATCACAAAATATATTTATGCCTCGTATAATTAAAAAGGAATGTCAAAAACTGAGGTAATAGGGGCAGAAGGGTCCTATCTGAGAATCAACAGCAGCACACAGGGGTGGAACATCTGCAGGAGGAAGAAACAGTAGAAAAAACAAAGAATAAACCAAACTCATGTAGTGGAATCTGACCAAACATAAAATTAAGGCAAAAGAAACCCAGCCCAAACCCTCCACTTTGTTAATGGGAAACTATCTGACAATAGGCTTGGAAGTGTGGGGGTAGAATGAGGTGCAAACATACAAACATATAGACATAGACAGAGAGAGAAGCAGACAGATGGAATCCCATTGTTCTTTTATTCTCAATCTTTAGGAATACTACAGCAATGAAGAACTCATAAAGTAACATTTTTCATAGGAAACTATATGCATGTAAAATGGAACAGAATAATTTCGATTAAAAGTGATGCAAGAATGTTTGTTTAACCAAAATAGATTAAATGTGAAATTTTATTCCTTCTGCTATTACTGAAACATACAGACTTTCCTGAATAAAACTTCATTAAAACTTTCCATTGGGGTAATCAGCATCAAGTACAAGTCCTTATAACAATATACAAATGTTTACCACAAATCATTCCCTTCAAATATCTTAAATGAAATCTTCTTCCAGTAGAAACACCCATTTGCCTATTCCTAGTTTGATCCTAAATTTCAGTAGTGAAGACTTTATGGCTGAAAGCAAAGTGCAAATTTTGCTCAGTTAAACAGGAATGAGGTACTATATCTATATCATATTCTCATTAACCAGAAAAAATATTCTCTATAATGTAAACAATGGACAGGAAATATGCAGGCCCACACACATGAAAAAAAAATGAACAGAGTAACTCTTAATATTCTGCATGGTATACCTTTGCTCTAGGCCACACAGCTTGATTGCTCATCTTTCTATAGGTGGTTCTGAATCATACAAAGCAGCTCAGATCAACTACTTCCAAGCCTTATTGCAGCTAAGGAGGGATGATGGAAAGGAAAAAGATGTAAGGAACGCTGCTCCTGAAATGTTACGTTACTCTTTTAGGGTTTGCATATCCTCTCACAGCTAAACAATTTGAGAGTCAAAGCTGTAGACTCTATCCAACTAAGCAGCAAGACTGGACTGTGTCTTTCAGTGTTTTGTTGCATTTTACCAACAGATGAAAATTGGGAAGCCATCAGAAATTGAGGAAAAAAAGGAAAAAAAACACAAATGCAAAGTAAGAATTGAAAAAATCAGGGGAGGATCTTACATTTTCCTATATGCAAAACTGCCGTGGAAAAGAGACTTTCTAAAACTGTATTTTAATGAATAAGATTTTGTAAATCTGTTGCATCTATAACTGTTATATTGATTGCTAAAGTTTATCTTACCCTGAGGATAACAAGGTTTTTGGGAAGTTTTGAAAAATGCAGGACATTCAGTGGATCTCATTTGCCTTACCAAAAATTATGCATATATTTAGAGCTCTATTTACATTTCATGTCAGAGCTCTACTATGTCTATAAATTCCAAATGTTCAATGACATAGCAAAAATTCTGCATGTACTACCTTCTTCACACAGACAATTTTTATCAGTATTTTGTAGACAATTGAAGACAGCATATAATAACTATGATAATAAAAAAAAAAATCTCTTATTCACTGACATATACTGGAGTTTATAATTTGATCCAGAGTTACAAACCATCAGCTCTGTTAAAATCTTTAATTAATACTTTCCTTATTGAAATACCAGGATCTAATTTTAACTAGTTTCCTTTCTGATATATTCTAGAATAAAAAATTAATCTCCTTTCAAATGACAGAGTCAGTCTCTACTATGAATAGGTCCATTTTCCTTAAACATTCAGTGCATTCATATTAGAGGAAGGAACAAATTAATTTCTGTGCTTTGAAGAGTGAGAGGGCCATAATCTGACCTCTTACTTAATTATTAGTCAAGAAATGAATGAGCTATTTTCCAGGGCTTACAGGTCCAAGGTCCTTCCAACGTGAGAGGGAGATGAGTTGGGAGCTGTATTTGGACCATGCACAGCATGCTGCGGAGCCCCCTTCATCTCCCTGAGGTCAGGCCTGGAAACCTTATGCAGATGATCCTAGTCTGAACCACCCTCACACTCAGTGGCACGGTATGTGAATACAACTCAAGAGGCATTTAGCCTCACATCTCACCTTTACAGGCACTGCACACTAGAGCACAACATCTGCAAAACAGGCAGAAAATTGTGGGATAGGCATGACTGTGAACAGAGCATCAGGCCCACTGGTAAAGTTAAACCAGGGTGAACTGAATAAGGAGGGATTGCAGGAAAGTTCACGCACTGGCCTTGAAACTGCAGGAGTTTCTTTGCCCTCTGTCCAGTCCCCATGTTGGAAACTTTCCTGGTAAGTAACAGGACCTGCCTTAAGAAATGCTACAGTCAGCTGACACAACATCAAGCAGATCAACAGGTATGTTATAACTTTCTATATCTTCTACAGATGTGCTCTTAACCATTTGTAATACATTGCTTGCATTGTATCACAGATAATAATCAACTGTTAAACCTTCATAAACAGCATATGAAAATAATATAAAGCACAAGGAACTTTTAATAAGAAACATAATCTAAAACAGAACAAGATCAGAATGCAGCTGTGGAGATCTGCAATTTTTCCTGTTCAGGGTTCAAAGGTATCTCTGAAGCTTTCAGATAACCATGTACTCAAAAATGAACCACCAGCAGAAGCAAACTAAGCACCACTGGTTTAAATGGTTGCTTTGATCCTATCAGTCTCTGTTATTTTACTGTGCTAAGATTATCCCTCATCCTGAGCTTCTTTTGATGCAATTGGTTGAGGCATATTGATTTCTTCGTATAAATACTTTAATTTAGGCACTGCAGATACCAGCATATCAATTGTCAGACCTGCTTAGATAAAACTCACACATCGTACTAAACCAGGAGTTAAGACCAGGGTTTCCTTTGGCACAATGATTACGAGTCAGCACTGCCATGTATGTGGTGAACCACAAAGCTAAACTATGTTATGCTTGTCTTCTTTTCAGTGTTTGATTACACAGCACAGGGACACATTGTGGTGGGTCTATGTGAAGAAGACTGGCAATGTGGAAAGACTGAAAAGAACCATCCTTACCCATGGTTTAGGATGTTTTCAGAAACCATTCCTAGGCATACAGCTGCCAGCAATGAAAAAGAAAGAGCATTTAAAAAGTAGTAGATTCATTAAATCTAGGGCATTCCAGCCCTGGACTCACATCATATAGGTCAAGCCATGGGGATTTTTGACCTTAGTCCAAGGGGTGAGGTTCTCAGAGTGGTGGTGCAGCACACAGAGTCCCTGCTGCCTTTGCAGCCCTGGCACTCAGATGTGACTGTGAGAGAGACAGTCAAGTTTCATACATTGACTGTTTCAGCATTTCCTACACTTTTATGTCAGGGTTAATCACTTTTCTGTCACTCACAAACCCAAGTTTTATATACATTCTTGGTCTGACGATGTCCCAGTCATAGAGATGAGATACGTGAGGTCAAGAATTAAAATAGGGATATAGCCTCCTCCAGCAAAGGCTGTGCCAGAGTCAGTCTCTGTATTCTCTTCCTCTGGATTTGTCTCCTAGTTGGATCCATCACATGAAGAGTCAAATCACAAGTGTTGCCCAGTCTATGGTCTTTTTGCTGGGAAAGTAGATAGCTTTGAAAGACACATGTGCCTAAGCTGTTCCCAAAATTCACAGCCGCATCAGCCCTCTGGTGATTGTGCAACCACCTGAATAGTGAGGCAAAGCTTTAGGAGTGATGCTAATGTGTCCCAGGAACATGCACTCCCAAGTGTTATTGGTAGATTGGAGCAGGAAGCTGTGCAGCACCTTCAAAGCTGGACCTGCTGAAGACATGCTCAGGGGTTGACAGCAGGTATTTTGGAGCACAGCTATTGGTAAATAAATGGTGAAAAACCCACAAGTTTGGGGCTGGAGTGCAGAGAGAAAAAAGTTTCCATGAAGCTAAATCTCATCCTGGTTTTGAAAAGCACTGAATTCTCTAGGGAAGTTACACCTTGAAAGTCTCTTTTGGGGGAATAGGAAGAAAAATATTGACACAGAGGACAAAAAAATATATATATATATGGAGGAAGAAAAAAATAGACAGTAGTTAAGAAATCCTTATGAGAGGTCATTTATTAGAGAGAGAGAGAAGGCCTGAGATCAGAATCGTGATCTTAACAAGATCCAGTCCAGGGTGGTATTTCTTAATGGAAAACTTCTGACAGATCACAAGGGGAAACAGTCTGAAAACTCAGCTTCCCAAAGGCCCTCATGTGATTTTGATTTGAGAGCATGAACAGAGCTGAATCCAAATGGCAGGACATCTGCTGACTAAAGCCTAAGAGAGTGCTGTACATTTCCAGTCATCTTTCAGTTGCAATGAATTTCTCCATAGTTTATAACATTGCTGTTAACTGCTTCTCCTCCATTCTCTAAATATGCATGCTAATGTAAAGTTTTAGGAAAAAAATTCTTTACTACAAGTGTCTGTTTTTCACTAGATAATTGCAGCTTTCATACCATCTCATATCCAAGGTTAGCAATGTTGTGAAGCAATGCCCAGGTCCTGTTAACTTACACACAGCATGCTTCACATTTCCGTAACAAAATTTGGTATTTCCTTAAATTTTATATGGCATAAAAATATCTGCTGACAGCTAACCAGGCAGTTAAATTGTATTCTCCATTGTGGTTCCAAAACGAAATTAATCAGGCATTCACATTCATTTCAGCACGGAACGTGTTCTTTGGGCCAGGCATATGTATCTGCATACATTATATGCTGATGTTTTTTTATGCTGTAGATGGCATATGCCAAAATTTGTACCACAGTTGTGAAGCGTGCTGGTTATATGTGCTAGCAGCATCTGTAAGTTACTAGATGTATCTGTTATCACGCTGATGTGCTTGGCAGTTTCTGTTTCATTGGAGGGTGGAAGTCGAGACTTGGAGAAACCCAGCATTAATCTTCACCTTTGGTACCTTCTGATGAGCTTAACACTGAGCAGCTGCAGCACTCTGGCTTTTTGTAAGCTTGGGCAGATCTGAGACCTCTAGCAACAGGTGGTTTTGCTCTGCAGACCCCTGGTACTTGTACAGACCCCCTCCTCTGTCACTGTCCTGTCCCTCCCTACCACTACATCCTCTGCTTTCATTACTTTGGGACCAGATGCCTACAGGAATGACAATTCACAAAGGTATCATTTAACAAGGGAAACAAGTGTGTGCCTGTGAAGCCAACAGATGGATCTTATTTACACTGGTGTAAATCAGTGATATGCCACTAGGTGAGTGGAGAAAGTGGGAATGTAGGAAGCAACAGGAGAACCCAGCTCAGAGTATCTGTGGCTGTGTTTGCTTAACAGCTAATGACTGGCGACTAACAGGGACTGTAAATTTTCTGGGACAATGTAATTAAGACCAAGCCTGAATAAGGTCCATGAAAAACAAAACAAAACAAAACAAAACCCCCAAACAGTCCCCCTCAAACCCCCTCCTCAACTTCTCTCCTCCCCACCCCCCCAAAAAAAAACCAGAGAAAGGAAAAAGGGAACAAAAAAGAATAAGAATCGCTGCCCATTCATCTCTAGGGAAATTCCAGGCATGTACAGCTTCACCGTCTTCCTGAAATACAGTTTGGTACATGGAGTTAAGCAACTTCTGAACTACATGTTCAGATTGATTTTGAATGGTAGAAGCCCATTCCATCCTTCCAGAAGGGCAAAAGCAGATTTACAGCAGACGTTGTGATTTCCTTGCAGAAACTGCAAAAGCATGTGTGTCTTGTGGTCAGATACACACAACACCTGGTAGGAATTGGTATCCCCAGGACCTGCTTGTGGCCTAAGGGAATCACTGCAACATAAATCAGAAAGGGCATTTTTGCCACAGGGTTCTTATAAAGACCCACAAAAATGGCTACAGTAGCGATGGTGGGATGGTGTAGCTCAGACAAATCTTCTGCTCATTTTCAGTTCATGATTTTTAGATGTCCTCAATGTACTTATTATTATGTATAAAATTATATTTTTGCTGTCTAAAAATTTCAAACAGATAAATAAAGAAAATACAAGGCTGTATTTATCAGATTTCTTGCATCAACCACAATCAAAGCATTTGGCCTAATTTATTCTAAACCACCAACTTAGAAGAAAGCATCTGTTTACCAGCTGGCTCAGTAGCTGCCCAAACTAATCAGAATGACCTCAGCTGGAACAGTCTGACCTCCATCAAGTTGAAGAGTTTATTCCTCCTGTACATACAGATTCTGCAGTGGTTTTGAACTACAGCCTAGAAACCCATCTTCTGCCTTTTGCACCCTATTAGTTCCATACATTGTTTAGGAATGTTGCTACTTTTCTCTCTTTTTAAACCTACGTTTTTCCAGACAAGAAAATTGTCTCATTTTCTTGTTTGGAAGGTCACAGTCCTATAACATTTTCCTCTGTGGAGGGGCATCTAACTTTATCCTTCATTTGATATTGCCACAGTATATAGATCTTTAATTATAGTAATAAACATGATACTAGTAGCAAGGGAGAGAGAAGCTTTCACAGCATCTGCCTTGGGATTTATAACAGTTGTGTTTTGTTCTGTCCAACTGCTCTTTGAGTAGCAGGGGAGGTTTGCATTCCAGGTGCAGGTTATTTCCTCCTTGACAGAGAAATGAATGGAAATGAAAACAGGACAATGTCCACCTTTGTGCTAATGTATAATTCCTTATTTTCTTGTACAGGGATAATAAATGGGAAAGTAGTGACTGGTAAATTTAGAGTTTTAAGTATGTCTAGGATTCTAACCTCAGCTCCTATTCAGGCTCGTTCTTCATGGTGGTTGCTTCCAGACACTAATCCAATTACTCACAGTTGTGAAAACTTTCAGTCTTAAAGACGTGTTAGAACAGGGTCCTTTATCTTGAAAACATTGCCTAAATATTTTATTAGGTTCTGGTGGCTGATCCAGTTACGAGTAACCCCATAACTTCCTCCCTCTTTCCTCACTTCACATGTGATTGGATGTTTTGTAATGGTAAATGACCTCAAAAGTCATAGTCACAATTTTCCTTCATAACTTGAAACGTATATGAAGTTTAAAAATTGCAGATTTGCCTTCCTGTTTCTTTAGACACTTGTGTCAGTGGAAAAAAATTGCAAAAGTGATTGCAAAAAAAAAAAGCTACAAATCAGAATTGCAATATTTCCAACCCATTTTAGACAGGCAGTTCTCTTATACAAGGTATAAGAGGTAAAAAAGAGCCAGGACCCACAGTGAGCTCTTTTCAGTAACCACTATGATGTGGGACCTGCTGCAATATGTAAAACTGTCACATGTAGACCTCTTGGGTTTGGTTTGTCATGGATTATTTTTGGTTTTCCTTTGGTTTTTATTGGTTTTGTTTTGTACGTGGAACAATTAGAATAAGGGAGGAAGGGAAGGAAGGGGGAAAGGGAGGAAGAGGAGAGAAGGAAGAGAAAGGAAGACAGGAAGGGGGAGGGAGGGAAGGAGAGAGGCAAGGAAAGAGAGTAGAGAAGAAAAGGCAAAGCAAAGCTGGTTTCAAGGAATATGCATTTTTTTAAACAATGCCTACTTTTATTAATTGGAAACACACTACAACAGTTGAAAAGATCATGCAATAGGGGATTCAGATAAGATAAGTAATTCAAAATGCAGAAAATGAAAACCAGAAGAGCATTCAGTATTAAAACCTTTGTTGGCTTTAGCTAGACAAGAAGTGATCTCTTACATTTGTTCTTTTAGCTAATCCTGACTCCCCAAAGATTCAGTATGCTTCACTGGATAGAGGTTCAGCCACTCAGTGACTTAATATTGAATCCTGCAGTATGTTGTCATGGTTAGAAAATCTTCACTAGTGGAAAACACTTCTAAACAAGGGCAACTCCTTTTTTATTTATTGTTTGAATCTAATCATATGGTTTCCTGCCTTGCACATCTGGTCTTAGATAGTCAGATCTGGAAACCATCGCTTTTTACATTGTTTAACCCCACCCTGTAATGTTAGTGAGGACTTGATCCAAATCCTAGTTGCAGTTTTTTCTACTGACTACAGTGGAACTATATCAGGCCCCCACTGAACTGTTGCCTTCAGTGAATTGGAGATTAAGAAGAAAGTGTTTGAGGAAAAAATCTGTGCTTTTTTCTGATGGTAATAAACCTGGCATTCTTTAATTGAATCACTAGTACTACTTCTGTGTCACAGAAAACTTCATTTGTCCTTTGGTGTTCATTAAGTTATCTCAGTGTACAGAGGTTCTCAGTTGCTGTTAAAATATGATTAGTTTAGGATATAAACAACAGACTTGATGCTTTTATTATGTGTCATTTCATGTTTAACTTGTTTGTCTTAAACACAGATTTATCTTATCAATGTATTCCCCTTTTAAAAGACTCCCAAGCCTTATCATTGTTAAATAAAGTGAATTTCTTAAGGGGAGAAAATAAGGATCATGTTTCTTGATGCTACTAGTTTTATAACATGGCCGTAATAATACATTATTAATTCAAGCTACGTTTAGACTGAAACCCTAAGTCAGTTTTTTTCCCTCAGAAGAAGAGTGAAAGCTGGAGGGAGTGCTACAGTTTCCGTTTATTCCTCTATCATAACACCATTTTTTAAAACTAAGAAGTAGTCTGCTTTTATGAGCAAGTAGAGAAGTATGAGCAGCATTCCACTGTGGATAAGGACTCAAGTTTGGTTGGCTTTCTGGGAAGTTTCTTTTCCTAGGACCAGTATTCACGGTGGAGAAAAAAAAAAAAAAAACAAGGAAAGAAAGCGCTCCATCCCTCTGGAACTTTGTCCATGATGAACAGATACAGGCAATGTCCCTGAATAGATATAAACATAGGGCACAAGATAACAAGCATGAGCCTAGCACTGTTGTCCAGTCACATAAATAGAAAGAAAAAAAAAGGAACCAGAAAAGTACAATTCTCTTATGCAATAATTTTACCCTGATTTGAAGGAAAAATTCTATATGCCAGTATTAGAGAGACCATATATGTCCCATTTGTAAACCATTCACCATGGCAGTAGCTGGTACTAGGGAACAGAGATTATTTTCATATTTACCCGGGCTATGGTTCAACAGGACACAAAATTTAGCTTTGGGGCTCTATCAGATCCAAAGTTCCATGCCCACAAGCCACAAAGTACTGATTCAGCACAAACCCATTCTGCTGGTTCAGATTTGTTCAAAACATTTTGAAGGATTAACCAGGGGGTTGTGCGTTGTTCTCAGTGAGCATCTGTTCTCACACACTAAAAATCTGCCATAAAAGCACAAAATGCCAGCTAATGCAGTTTTAGCTAGTTTGGTTCACACATGTTCTGGATTACATTTTTGTGTGGAGTACACTAGAATTGTCCTGCAGTGCAACCAGGGATCGCAACATTCTGATAGTGAACAGGCTGCTCACTATCAGGGCACGGTTATCTCTGAACAGCTTTGATTCTGCACCACCACCATCAAGTTATTTTCTTTATTCCCTTCCCAGTAAGTGCCCCTTGTAGACAAAGTGTATCAGAAGTGAGACAAGCAGTTTCTAATAGCATTGGACTCAAGCGCTCCCCAAAGTGCTCCCCAAAGAGATGTAGTGAAGCAAATTACAGCCTGAAGACTTCTGAGATTTGTGACTTTATGAATTTGCTTCTTTTCAACTTTGTGTCTGTCACTGGATCTCAGTAACTGAACTGTAAATATTTGAAATACTTCTTTACCCTGGTCCATGTTAAAAAAATTTAATCACATCATTTACCACATATCCACTCCCCTGTTATCTTTGGATTGAATGAAGAGATACAATTTTAGTTTACATTAAAAAGATCAGAAATATGGGATACTTTCCAAAACTCATTTAAATCGTAGAACATCTTCCTCCTGATGTCAGCGAGCCTATAGACTTTGACAGCTAGTAAACAGAGTGGAGCACCCAACACCTTCCATATACAGACCTCAAACAGAGGTGCTGTTAGCAAATGTAACCTCAAACAACTGTGTCTGTGAGGGTACAGTACAGGAAGAAATTAGTTTAATTGCATGAAATGTGCTGGTTTTGCTGAACTTTTCTCTTTTTTTGAAAACTCTTCAGCCTGAAACTCCTTCTTGGGAACCCAGAAAGAATGTTCAGCTGTTTATATAACAGTATTCAAGACTTCACAGAAACTACTGACTCACATTTGTACCAGTAAAATGTTTTTAAATATTTCACCAGGGGCTAAGCAGGAAAAATATGTTGTAGTTCTGGTGATTCAACCTAGGATTTCATAGCTACACATCATTAACACTATAAAATGATCTGTTTCATTTATTTTTTTCACATATATTTCTCTCACATCTCCTTTTGTCAGATCTCCAGAGATTTTTCTTACTATTCCCTTGTATTCTTAAAGCTGGAAAAAGATGATTTTGTAACTATTACTTATTCACCTGAATGGAAGTTTTAGTGCTTTGAAAAGTCTAAAAGCTTAAGTGAGATTTTTTTTTTCCCTCATGCTTAAGTGAGATTTTTTTTTCCTTCATGGTTATTTCAGTCTATTTTCAGGTAATTTTTTCATGGTTATTTAAAAGTAATGATAATAATAATTCCTGTACTGAAACGAAGATGACTGCTGTGGAGAAAAACTAAGCAATTCTGAAGCAACATAGTAACTTTGTATGTAATGCATAAAACAGGTTGTAAATTATATGGTTTGTTTAACATGCCAATATTTTATTTCAGTGCTCAGGTTTTGATATTTTACTGGATTTCCTTTATTCTTACAATTCACATATGTATTTATAACATAAAATAATGTGTTACAGAGAAAGTAGCCCAGAAATTATTACAGCAGCTTTCAAACAAGAAGCAATATACACGGAACAATGTTTCTGCAATAACAAGACTCATTTTTTAATTCAGAAAGAGCATTTTTTTCATGTGCTACTACTATTTTGGTACAAACTGATACTGTTCTGGGATGCACAGTGTTGTGCTCTGTGCCTTCTGCCCTACTGACTTGATTTGCTTGCATACCTCTGGGGCACATTACATATGTCCTCAGCAGAATTTACAAGTTATATTAGCAGTTAACTGAGGTTCTTCAATATGCTTTATCAAAAAACACCCCACTTGTGGTACACAGACCCCCCACCTAAACAATTACCCTAGATTCATATACTCTTTCAAGAGAAAAAATTAGTTTGACACACACTTTTTCCTGTGTGGATCACACAGATTCTTATTTCCCCATCTTTTTTTTTAGCCATTCTGTTAGTTTTCCCTTTGCCATTTCCTTTGTGTTCTTCTCCAAGGAAAATCTTGGAAACTGAGTGATTCCAAATTATTCCTTTAGGTTCACAGCTCTATGGATGATGCAGAAATCTGTACTCTGTTGAATATCTGAAGTGCAAAGAAGATCCATGTAACACTGTTGCTTTTGCAAAGCAAATTTTTTTGCTATTGTAATGTTAGCTACTATTGTCTCTTCTCTGAATATTTGTCCATTTGAGCATTGATCTTAAAGCAACAAGCACATTTCTGTGTGGAAGTTGCACTATGTAAATAGGAATTGAAGGACAGTCCTGTAATGTAATCATCTGCTCAAGAGTAATTTTCAAAATCCTGAGCTAAACTGCTTTACAGCTTGGGAATGAGGTGTTTTCATTCAAGAGACTACTGGAGCTCTTGTATACTTAGTTGGAGCACATCTGTCTGTCTTGCTCATTTTAGATAAACATCCACTTAATAATATCTGGTTATTTTTTTATTATGGTTTTGGAGACAAAATCAATATAAGCCCCTCTTTTTCCCACCTCCAGATCCTTGTTTGCAATTTCATATTACAACCTTCCAGTTGACACAACCAATGCAACTGTTTGTATGGCTGTGCTTCAATTTGGATTACTCAAATGATCCAGGTTAAAAATAACTTCAGCCTGAATATAGAACTGTCTTAAATATGCTTTGCTGCTGAAGCCAGACTACTATGAAAATGTCTTTTTTGAGCAGAAAGACCTTTCTGCTTTCCACAGATGCCACATGAAGTCCAGCATGTCTCTTAATGACTTTTCTTTTGTAGTTAAAGAAATACATTAATAACTCACTGTTTCACGACTCTGAACTTTAATTTCCTCAGTGTCTTGAAAGGAAAAACAACAATCCTGTGGAGAAATAATTTGTTTACATTGATATCAGAGTCAGCAGAATCATGAAGAATAAGCACGTATCCACAGTCCACCTTTCTTGAAAGGCTTGCTCATTGTCTACAAGCTCTCCATGAACCATGATCAGAAAAAGACCCATTAGTGAATAGATTGGGGGAAAAAAAAATGCAGAGCAAGCTATCTTTTAATATATTCCAGAGTGAACATGACTTCTGGAGACCAGATAGTGCTGAAGCTTCAATTACTGCATGTGAGGCTGGTAACCAGCACCTTGGTTAATATGGATGAGATTGCACAGGCCAAGAAGGAAGATCACAGACCTGCTACCCAGAGCCAAGGACATTAGAAGCATCATTAGGGATGGTATGCTGTTGTTCTGGCTGTTGAAACAGTTAAAGTTGAAAAATCTGTGCTAGAAACCTTTACACTCTTCTACACAGGCTGACAAATGGAGTGCAATCGGTCCTGATCACTGTGTTCCTCAAGACTTCAATCTGCTCCTTGGATTCTACCATATGACTGATTTTGTGCGTGTTACATGCAGCACCTGCTGCTCTATGTAGCAATTTGGAGAAAGCCAGGCAAACTGAATACACATATTTTCCTCATGACTTCATACTAACTAAAAGTCTGTGACATACAAAACTTCATGTTGTTAAAAGTGCTGTTTCTGAGTAATGTCCTCTCCCTTTCTCAAGAGGCTATAAAAGTTTGAGCTGGAAACCTAGGCTACAAATATCTCTAAGTATGATTTTTTTATTTTATTTTTTTTTTTACAGACCCAAGCAGAAAATTATGTCTGTTTGCAATATATCAGAATTGCTACATTAATGCATGGGGATTTTTTTTTTGCATATCCGTAACTATATGTTACTTAATGCTTAGGATCTCAAAATTGTGGCTGGAAATACTCTTCATAACAGCAAACATTTTGACAGTCCCTAAGTGTTTTGCAGATATTAATTATGTTTAATTTTTATTTTGTTTATACTGACAAAAATTGATAGTAACAGGAAATAGACCAAGCAATAAAACACGCCTTTGTTATATAGACAAGAAAGAACATTATAGTTTTGTTATCTGGTCTTTCAAAGACAAGCCTAAGACTGTTTGGAATCAGAAACATGTGTCTCATCAGCATCTTTGCAGTCAGATTAGAAAAGTTGTGATGACCAAATTACAAGGCCACAAATCAGCATGCATAAAAGTTATAGTGCAAAAATCCAGCTGCAGCAGTAAAGTCTAAGGAAAAAATATCCTCTTGGACTCCCAAAGTCTATGCAGACTTTTTTTTTTTTCTTTTTCTTATACATACATAAAAAAATATTTTTTATCAACAGAAGTTAAACAAATTATCAGAAGAGTAAGTTGCTAGAGTCTCATGGATAAAGAAAAAAAAAGATTTTATTTGACTTCTCTCTCATTCTGATCAAAATGTATGGCTACTGCTGATCTCTGGAGCTGTGTACGTATAGTTTTACATATGTGCTTTCAGGTCGTGAAGTTATGAAGTTTCAAATTAGTGTATGGGTATGTTGGGGGAGAAAGACTTATGATTAAACATCAAGTCATTACAAGTTCAATTTGATAATTGGATGAAAGAGCATGCAATGAATCTACTAAGACAGGAGCCAGAAAAACGCATGGATTTGCCATTTTGAAAAAGACAATGAATAAATGTAGTAAGTGACTAATTTATAGCTGTGAGAAATTATGAAAGCCCTGTCATCTTTAAACAAGACTCAGCACAGTTAAGAACTTTCCAGAGCAAACCCATATTGCCAAGAAATTAGGTTGGATAATCCAGGCAGCCTCTTATACAACCCTATATGACTATGGAAGAGCAACTATACAACATGGAGCCAAAGCTACACTTAGTAGCGCACACCTCTAAAAGTATAAGAAAAGGGCATTCATATAACAGTCCTTCAGTACATCGCCATAGATGGTATCTTTGTGTTTAATAATAAAAAGATCATTGCATATCTAGTAATTTTGAATGTAAATGTAGTTTTGGATTCCTCTGTACCTTGCCTGATAACAGTAAGCTGTGTAACATATGAAAAAGTATCCCTTATGGATTGCACCTCCATTAGCTTTCCTAAATTATGTCACTGTTACAGCTATGTGTCCATTTTTTTCACAATTTTTGAGCCTAGAGCGAGTCTGGAGCAGGGACGTGATGGGGCCTGGGTCTAGCTGACAGAAGCAGACCATCCCCTCTCCTCCCCTCCTTTGGAGCCAAAAGCCTGAGCTCTTACACTGCCAGAGTCCCAGTAAAGCTGTAACTACTAGATAACTGCAGATAGGCCATTAACTCTGTCCCAGGCAGCCTGCATGTGGCATGAGTGAAATGAGATAGTACTCCTTCAATCTGCATTAGTAACACTATTTGTTCCTGCAGCTGAATTAGTAAGAAGTCTGAGTGTGGACTAACAGCATGATACACCACATAAATTGCAATACTTGACTCCAAGAGATTACAACCAAATGCATAACAAAGTGCAACAAGAGGGTACAATAGATGTTCAGCATGGTAACAGATTGGGTGGTCAAAACACCTTGCCTGGCTGTGAACTTCTTCTCACTCTTCTTAAATTCTGCACAGCACTTCTATTTGTACTCCACTATATCTCTGCATGCACAACAATTGAAGCATTTCTCAGCAATGCCACCCAAGTGTAGCTAATATATCATCTTCCTGTCTCTGAGAAGGGTATAATTGTTGAATCTTTACACCTAAGTTTTTTTTTATGGCAGCTAAGGCAATTTGAGATCTAGCCTTAATGTGGTTTAAAAGGCCTAGTACAGACAGATATTTCACATTTAACATATTTTTCAATTTACCAAGTTAATATTGAAACTAATTTACAGGAGAGATATATGAAGTATTGCATCCAAGAGACTAATAAAATTCCTTAATTGGATTTCTAAATGACACTATATGCTCCAAAACACCCTTCAATGGAAACAGATGACTCTAGGTAAAAATGCAGGTTTGTGCATACAGATACCCAGTACCTGTCAGCCTCACCTCTGTGCCTGGGAAGATCATGGAGAAGATCCTCCTAGAAGAAATGCTAAGGCACATGGAGCACAGGAAGGTGATTCAGGAGAGTCAGCATGGCTTTACCAGGGGCAAGTCCTGCCTGGCCAGTCTGGTGGCTTTCTATAATAAAGCAACTGCATTAATGGACAAGGGGAGAGCTGTGGATGTCATCTATCTTGACTTTGCTAAGGCCTTTGACACTGTCCCCCATAGCATCCTCCTTTCTAAGTTGGAGAGATATGGGTTTGATGGGTGGACTGTTCATTGGATAAAAAACTGGCTGGAGAGCCACACCCAGAGAGTTGTGGTCAATGGCTTGGTGTCTAGCTGGGCAACAGTGACAAGTGGTGTCCCTCAAGGGCCCGTATTGGGACCAGTGTTGTTTAACATCTTCATCAATGACACGGACAATGG
>NW_008603708.1:0-4242 GCF_000691845.1 Merops nubicus | reverse complement strand
AGGGATGGGAGGCCATCCAGAGGGACTTGGACAGACTGAGCTCAGGGGAACCTCATGAGGTTGAACAAGACCAAGTGCAGGGTCCTGCACCTAGGCCCAGGCAGCCAGCATTATCAGTATAGGCTGGGAAGGGACATGCTAGAGAGCAGTCCTTTGGAAAAAGACATGGGGGTACTAGTAAATGAGAAGCTGGACATGAGCCACCAATGTGCAGCAGCAGCCCAGAAGGCCAATAGAATCCTGAGCTGCATCAAAAGCAGCGTGGCCAGCAGATGGAGAGAGGTGACCCTGCTGCTCTGCTCTGCCCTGGGGAGACCTCACCTGGAGTCCTGTGTCTTGCTCTGGAGAGGAAGACACAGCACGAGAAGGATGTGGAGCTGTTGGAAAGTGTTCAGAGGAGAGCCACAGAAATGATCTGAGGGCTGGAGCAGCTCTCCTATGAGGACAGGCTGAGGGAGTTGGGGTTGTTCAGCCTGGAGAAGAGGAGGCTCCGGGAAGACCTTATAGTGACCTTCCAGTACCTGAAAGGGACCTATGAGAAAACAAGGGAGGGACTATTCACAAGTGTTTGTAGTGACAGGACAAGGGGTAATGGCTTTAAGCTAGAAAAGGGTAGATTTAGGTTAGACATTAGGAAAAAGTTCTTCAGTATGAGGGTGATAGACCACTGGAATAGGTTGCCCAGACAGGTGGTGGAGGCCCCATCCCTGGAGACATTCAAGGTCAGGTTTGATGAGGATCTGTATAGCTTGATCTAATTGGAGATGTCCCTGCTTATAGCAGGGGGGATTGTCTAGATGACCTTTGGAGGTCCCTTCCAGCCCAAACATTCTATGATTCTGTGATTCTAACTTCCTTTGGAGTGCTGCCCCCCATAGAACTGGCCATAAAGCAGGTTCTCTCTACCTTCCACAAGGATTCCTCAAAAAGGATTCACCGTACTGTTTTATGCCTAAGCAGTTTCACTTCTGAAAAAAACCAGTTCCTCTAACACAAAGTGTGAATGCTTTGGGGGGAACAATCATATCCAAAGCTACATTCAAAGTTTATGTCCTGTGAAGAGGTTGGAAAATCAGGTGTTACATGCAAACACAGTTTTTAAAAATTCTGTATTTTAACAATATGGACTTCAAAACGTTTCGGGAAGCAATGTCTGTTTGGAAAATGTTTTCTTTCTAGACCATCCTGTTCTCCTTTGGTTACGTAGTCCACATAAAGAAAAAGTAACTTTCCTTTAAAAAGTTTTTAATATATAGGCTGTGGTATCACTTAGTCAAAATAGATGACTGGAAATGTACAGAAGCTGATAGCTTCAAGACATCCTTTGTCCACCTCTGCATGATAAGCAAGACTTAGTTCTTAATGTGGTGTCAACCTCAGGAGAAGAAAAAGAAACAGGATAGTTTTCTGACATCTGCAGAGAACACCCTACAATTGCATGAAAAGGCCTCAGAAATTGGTGCAGATGTCTCAGGATGAAATGATTAATTGTAGAATCCCATGCAAAAACAGATTACAAGCAAACATCCCAATGGTTTCCCCAAAAAGGCTTGCTCCCCAGGGAAATCATTTTCCTTGTTCAGTGTCACTTTATATTACCCACCTATCATCTGTTCATCAATTTCAGCTATTTACTCAGTGCCAAGTCTATTTTCCAGTCTCCACATTCCTTCTGTGTCATTGCATCTTCCCATTCTCCTGTAATGTGCTGGCTTTCCATCTGCTGGATCTCCAGGCTGGGTCAAATGTAAAGTGCAACTGGGGTCTTGAGAGCTGTTTTGGTTTCTTGGAGATTTTTTAACCCACATTTCTTTTTTTGCTTTTTGCACTTGCACATCTGCTTCTTTAATTCACCCAAGAAAAGCTTTTATTATTGAAGAGTGTGGAGAAGTAGCTGTGTAGAAGGAACTGTGCAGTCCTTATGGCCCCTTGGGTGGAATGGGACTAACTCACATTACTTTCTTGGAGTGCTAATTCACCCCTGTTTATTTGCTTACAGTAGAATACAAGTGTTGCTTCTTTTTTCCATTAAAAGGGAATATTTTCTGTCTTACAGTTTCTGAGAACCTCTGGCCAAAATTCTGTTCCAGCTTACTGTCATATGAATCTGTGATTTTTCCACCAAGTTAAAATAAAATTTAACTTTCTACTCTGCTCTCCTCAGGAAGTTCCTTTGCAAAATCTTGTGCAATATTATTATGGCTAAGGCATCATTTTCTGGGGGAGTAATTTGTGTTGTATTACTTGCAGTACAAGCACAGTGTAAAGTTACTTTTCAAAGGGAACATCCAGAACTGAACTTGTATCTACTTCCATCACCTGCTATCTCAATTTCATAGAGTTCTTCAGAGCATTTTCTCATAAAATTAAGGAACACACATCACATTTTTTTTTTCACTGAGTGCTGCCTTGACTGTTTCTGTGCTCTTCTTTCTACTTTCTTATGGATTGGTATCCTAAGAAAAGAGGTCTAGCTCAACCAAAAATGGCAGTATTAAAAAGAATATCAAACCGTTGTCGCAGTCCAAGTGCAGTTGGAAAGAAGGTTTTCCATAGCTCAGAAAAGTGCTGGGGCATGCATCTAAATTTTGCATTCTTACTTTCTCTGAGGCCGCAGTACCTGTCTTTATGGGTTCAGTCATCACTCTCAGTAATCTTGGTTGATGAAAGGCACACAGGTAAATAAAACACAGGTAAATAAAGACTGATGAAGGGGAGAAAAGCTTTATTTTGATTAGTTTTATTTGTTTGTTTGCTCTCTAGTAAATCTACATCCTTATTAGCCATATTCAGTGTAGTGATCAACTTTTTAAAACCAGAATTATCCCCTATTAACTAATGCTCCCTTTAAGGGAGCATTATCAAAAGGAACTAAGACACAGGGCATAGTAAGCTATTAAGACTGAGGAAGAAAACTGTAGCTGTGTGTGAAAATTAACTTCTTAAAATGAGAAAAAATAAAATCAATTAGTGCTTTATCACTTCTATGTCAATACCCAAGTCATTGTCAGTAGGATGACCTTCAGCCACAAGAAAAGGCATCTTCTCTGTACTGCTCACCAAGGATCCATATTCTGGTGATTTGCATCACTAAACCAAATGAAAATAAATATGCTTAAATATGCTGGAAGACTTCATTGCTTCCCAGGCAAAAACCAGTCATCTTCACTTCTTAAAACTTGGATAATTGTCTTCTGGAGATAGAGTCAATAAGAAGTGAAAGCAAATGCCTCCATTATCTAATTTCACTCTATTTATACATAACAGAAAAGATCAGATATATACTGAATATCTCAAAGGGTGTGTTTCTAAAATGGAATGCTTCTTCTTTATCTATTCAGGGGAAAAACTCATCCAGAACTTTTGCTTATTTGCCAAGACAGTGTTACACAAATCTTGTCACAATTTTTTATTTTTGCTCTCTTCTGCATCAGTTGCCTTCCAGCCCTTTTGCTTTTTTTTTTTGCTTTTTTTTTTGTTAAATCACATAGCAAGTACTTTCTGAGCCCACTTTCTGCTGGCTTTTTAAAAGATACACATTTGGCAATCGTGTGACATTTTGTTATTATTTGCATTTATAGGAAAAGAAACAAGAGTCAAGTAACTCCCTCAATAAAACTTCAGTAACGATGATGTTTTCATTATTGTTTCTGCTAACAGCCATAATATACAATTTTCATCCTAAGATACAGTCCTCAGTGTTTCTCACCAGCGTCAGTAGAAATGTACTACTGTCATACAGGATTTTGTTTTAATTGTTATGCCATTAACTTTCAATTTTGTGGCTTGAAAAAATGAACAAGAGAAGGTGTTGGCTGCAGTAACAAGCAGGGGAGCTCATGCTGCCTGTGTGCTTAAGCTCAGTGCTTGTCTTTGCCTCTCCCTTTCTTGCCAGAGCAGAAAGATCAAAAGTGCTACACTATCATAGCCAGAGCTACACCAGCATAGCTCAAGCTTCAGCACTCAGAAGAAAGGTGCCAAAAAGAAAACAGGTTGCCTTCACTTCACCCGAAACTTTTTCCTTATACCTGGGACATTCCCAGACAGCCTCTTCTCACAGAAACCAGGAAAACATGAAGCATTGCTTTTCCCAGCTCTACTTGTGTAAAAAACTGCCTACATTATCTCTGCCTGAAAACTGCCTTGGAAATATATACCTATTGGAATATGGATCCATAAAAACATACAAAAATAACTGGGTTTGGAGATTTGGATGACCACCAGATGAATAAAGAACTGGCT
>NW_008603707.1:0-2736 GCF_000691845.1 Merops nubicus | reverse complement strand
GATTTTTCTGATCTGACATGAAGGCTGCAAAATAGCTCTTTTTTTATTTATTTTAATTTTATTTTTTGACAACTGAATAGTAGTTTATAAGCAGGCTAAGTCTTTACGTTCAAAGTCAGGAACTCTGTGTGATACTTCTGATCTGAGACACCTATTTTGTATGATCTTGATCACTTCTGAAGGTGCATGGGTGAGTCTTGACTCTGATAAGGAAAGTGATGAAGATTAGTCTCACGGATGTTGTTAGCTGGCATAAATACCCTCTTGGAAAACCAGAGGTTTTAGTTGCAATTTTTCTGGGAAATTTCATGTAGAAGATTCCTCTTTCTGTATTAATTAACATACCTGCACTAAGAGTTGGGAAACTTCTGAAATTCTCAAAAAAAAAAAACAAAAAAAACCAAAAAAACTCATGGACTTTACAATATCTGTTAGCCATGAGAAGAGCAACGCAGGGGAATGAAAAAGCTGTTGTAGAACTCATCATCCTTGGTTTCCAAAGTATTCCAGGAGGGCAATTTATCCTCTTCTTGATATTTCTAGTGACCTACACTGCAACTGTGTTAGGGAACCTCCTGATCATGGTGCTGGCTGTGACAAGTCATCACCTTCATAACCCCATGTTCTTTTTCCTGGGGCATCTGTCATTCTTGGAGACCTGTTACACTTCCACTATCCTGCCCAGAGTGTTGGCAAGTCTCATAACAAAGAAATATGTTCTTTCCCTTCATGGTTGTTTCCTGCAGTACTTTTTCTTCACTTGGCTAGCAGGTGCAGAGTGTTGCCTCCTGACTGCCATGTCTTAGGACCGGTACATGGCCATATGCAGACCACTGTGTTACACAACCATCATGACCAGCAAGTGCTGCCTCCAGTTAGCAGGTGGATCTTGGGTAAATGGGTTTTTGGCTGGTGCCATCGTCACGTCTCTGATGCCACAGCTGACGTTCTGTGGCCCAAATGAAATCGATCATTTCTTCTGTGACTTCACGCCAGTGGTGAAGCTCTCCTGCAGTGACACCCACAGGATTGAGCTTGTAAAATTCATCTTGGCCTTCCTTCTGACACTCCCCCCGTTCCTCTTGACACTCACGTCTTCTGTGTACATCAGCAACACTCTCCTCAGGATCCCATCCTCCACAGGAAGGCTTAAGGCTTTTTCTACCTCTTTTTCCCACCTCACTGTGGTGATACTTTTCTATGGGATGCTGATTGTGGTGGACTTGGTACCAGAAAGCAACACGCTGGGAGAGCTCCACAAAGTGTTCTCTGTCTGCTACACAGTTCTGACTCCACTGCTCAATCCCCTCATCTACAGCTTAAGAAATGCCAACATCAAGAAGGCTTTGAGAATGGCTGTGAACAGATGTCGAGGTTCTGATAAGGTGTAAACAAGCCCTGGTCAATTAGTAAGTGAAACTGAAACAGCCTCGAGAAAACTTTTCATCTCATAAGATGAAAGGTAGTCTTTTCCCCTACAAGATGAATTTTCCAGCATTCCAAGAGAGTCATGGAAGTGAGTGTTCTTGCTGCTGGGCTGCTAGTGTAATTTCTATCCTTAGACTAATTAATGTGTAAGCATTTCTACAAAAAACACCAATATCCTTAAACAAGAAGAGAAATAGCATAGAGGTCTCCAATATTTCTGTGTTTGCACCCGTACTCTCTGATTTTCAGAACTGCTTGCAAGATGTCTCATTGTCTGGTCTATAAGTATGAAAAGTGATCTAAAAGTGAGGGGAGGGTTATGAATACATTTAGCTCCTACTGACAATGCAGGCTCAGCTTGTATATACAGAAGGTATAAATGTATAAATAAAGGTCTAAAAGTATAAAAATCTCTATTGATCAGATAAGTACAACGGCACAGAACCTATGAGGCAATGTGCCTTTTTGAGCCAGCAAACCAGATTGGCTCTCCATCTCAACAACACTACATGCTTGTCAATAATTTGATTGCCCTCAACAGATTCCAAAAACATGCACTGCTGTGGTTTTGTGTGCACTGGTTCCTAGGCTTTTACTACAGTTGTGACAAGGGAATGTAGTTTTGTGGTAGAAGGATGAGATTCAAGTTTGTCCTTCCCTTATAGCTGTGGTGTAACTTTGTACAAACCCATTCTACTGAGCTATCCATTTCCTGGGTGGCCCAGGAACTGCCCTGCTGGTCTCAGCACAGACGAGACAACGGCCTGGTCTAAGACATGGTGCTAAACCTTAACCCATCAATAGGCTCTATTTGAATATTTCAATGTGTTGGGTCATATTCTGGATGGAGAATCATCCTGTTCCAGAGACTGCTCGTGGTGGTTCCTACCAAAGTGTTTCCTACTTAGATAAGACAGTTGGAAATCACAGAGGAAGGGATTGTCTCCAACTACAGATGTTTGAATGTAGCCTAGAAGATGTTTTGTACACAGTTAAGATGAAAAAATCTTGGTGCTGGAGGAAGCAAAGAAACCATAGACTGGCCCAACATAAGAATTCAGGAGGAAAATGTTTTGGGGTGTCTCATGCTATCCACCTGAAGATGCTGTCACAAAGATTCTTGCAATGCAAAGTCCCATCACCACCTGCAACAGACATCCTTTCTGGGGGATTTTGATTCACCGTCTGATCGTTACCCTTTGCGAAGATCCCAATTAATTATTACTGCCTTTTTAATAAACACTCAAAGCAGTGCTGTGCTCTTTATTTCTGGCTGAAGCCGTGTTGATAAATGTGTGTTAGATTCCT
>NW_008603706.1:0-2726 GCF_000691845.1 Merops nubicus | reverse complement strand
TTTGCCCTTTTTTGCCCCAATTTTGGGTATTTCTTCACCTTTTATGAGCATCATGATCCCAAATATTTGGCATTTTCCTCTTTATTGCCATTTTTCCCCCCAGATTATTGTTGCTTTTGCCTTTTTATGGCTTTTTTTCTCCCCAAATACATCATTTTTGCCTCTTTACAGCCATTTCCCTTCCAAATTCCCCCATTTTTTCACCTTTTTGCCTATTTTTGCCCTTTTTTGCCCCAAACTGAGCCATTTTCCACCTCATGTAGTCCTCAAGATTACAAATATTTGGATTTTCTCCTCATTTTGGCCGTTTTTGTGGCCAGTTGGGAACATCTGAGCTCCAATATTTCAACTTTTTCACCTTTTGGGGCCACTTTTTCCCTTTTCTCTCTTTTTTCAGCCCATTTTGGGGGGAATTTTTGGGCTAGATCTCAAATATTTCCTTTTTTTAGCTGCACATCCCAACTCAAACTCCCTAATTAGGTGAGAAAAAACCAAAAACCACCTTAAAACCCCTCAAAATACCTCCGAAAAACGCAAAAATTCACATTTTTGGTCATTTTTGGACTAAAAAAAGACCCAAATGGGTTAAAAAGGGGTTTTCTGCCCCAAAAATAGGCAGGGGAGGGGTTTTTGTACGGGAGGAGGTGGGACCTGGGTCACCGTGTGCTGGTGGTATTGATGCCTGGGGGCGAGGAGTCCTCGTCACCGTGTCCTCCGGTGAGTCCAAATCTCCCCTTTTTCACCCCAAAATTTGGCCAGGTCGGGGGGAGGGTCTCAGGGGTCGAAAATGGGTCGAAAATGGGTCAAAATGGGTCAAAATGTCCGATTTGGGGGGGGGGAAATGGAGGTTGGGAGGGGATTCGGGGTCAAAATGTTGATTTTGGGGTTTTTTTGGGGGCAAAATTTTGATTTTTGGAGGATTTTTAGGGTCAAAATGTTGATTTTGGTGATTTTTAGGGTGGGGGACTTTGGTCGATGGTCAGAAATGGGTCAAAAAGTTGATTTTTTGGAGGATTTTTAGGGCAAAAAATGTTGATTTGAGGGGATTTTTAGGGCCAAAAAGTCCATTTTGGAGATTTTTAGGGTCAAAGAGTTAATTTTTGAAGGATTTTTAGGGTCAAAATGTCAATTTTGGAGATTTTTTAGGGCAGGGGACTTTGGTCGATAGTCAGAAATGGGTCAAAAAGTCCATTTTGGAGGATTTTTAGGGCCAAAAAGTCCATTTTGGAGATTTTTTAGGGTCAAAATGTGGATTTTGGAGGATTTTTAGGGCAGGGGATTTTGGTCGAGGGTCAGAAATGGGTCAAAAAGTCCATTTTGGAGAATTTTTAGGGCAAAAAAGTCTCTTTTAGGGTCATATTAGAGGGGAAAAAATAATCCCTAGGCGATTTTAGGGCAAAAAAAGTCGATTTTAGGGCAAAAATGTGTTTTTTAGGGTTTATTTGGTGGAAAAATTAAATCTAGGGGTCAAAACGGTCCAAAAAACCCCAAAATTTGGTGATTTTAGGGTGGTTTTGGAAAGAATGTGAAGTTTGAGGGCAAAAAGGACAATTTTGGGGCTCAGTCTGTGATGGGAGGTGGTTTTTTTTGGTGTGGAAAACGACATTTTCCTCAATATTTAGTTGAGGGGGTTTTGGGTAGAGTAGAAATAGAGATTTTTGTTTTTCTCCCTTAAATATAATTTCATAAATCTGATTTTTTTGGGGGGGAAGTCGCTTGATTGGGTGAAATGGGGAGAAAAAAAGGCATTTAGGGTAAAAATAAGTTGGAAAATAATAAATTAATAATAAAAATATTTAAAAAATCACATTTTGGGGGTAAAAAAGGGAGAAAAAATCACTATTTTTAATTAAATTGCTCAGGGAGTTTAGTTAATTAGCCAGAAAAAAAATTAACAAGATCTGATCTGAAAAAATGGGTGAAAATGAGGCTAAAAATTGATATTTTGGGTCATTTCTCCCGTTTTTTTAAGCCCTTTTGGGGGGGATTTGGAGTTAAATTCACCCTTAAAATCCCCAGATTTGGGTCTCTGTGAATTTTCTTCATTTTGAGGGATTTTAGAACATTTTTTCTTGAAGATGTCGCAATTTTGGGGCTCTCGGGGCAATTTGAGGGTTTATTCTCAGCAAAAAACTCCAAATATGGTGGTTTTTTGGTAAAATAAGGTGAATTTTGGCTTTTTGGGGCTGTTTCAGGTGGGTTTGAGCCTCAAAATTTGATGTTAAGCCCCTTAAATGAGAGTTTTTTCTTTTATAATTCCATTAATAGGAAATTTATTAAGTCAGGATTAAATAATAATTATTTTTACACCAAATCTGGGGGTTTTTGGCCATTTTGGGTGAAAAAAGTGGTTTTTTTGTGGAGCTGAGGGAGAAAATAGCGATTTTTTTAGGGAGATTTTCAGCATTTTAGTGGTTCTCTCTAAAAAATATTTAAAAATAGGTCGAAAAGTGGCAAAAAAATGAGATTTTGAGAGCAGAGAAGGAATTTTTAATAGGTCAAATCCCTTTTAATCCATTTATTAATGAAATATAAAAGATCTTGAAGTATTTGGGGGGATTTAATCAAAACTCACGAAAATGTTTGAGGAAAATGGAGAAATTTGGGGGTTGTGTTAATTTTGGGGGGTTTTAGGTCCGTTTAGGGGCCATTTCGTGGTGCTGGGTGGGAGGTTTAGTGGGTTTAGGTAAAAAAAGGGTAAATTTAGTAAATAGATTAAATATATT
>NW_008603705.1:36567-38414 GCF_000691845.1 Merops nubicus | reverse complement strand
AGCCCTTCTGACACCAGACCTCACCCATCATGTCCACTTAGAGCCACTCCAAGGGGCTGTCATGAGGTTTCTCTCCCCTGACTAAACCACTGCTACTGAAAGGAAAATAAATGGCACGCGAGCCGTTGGTTACCCACCGCAGCAGCCCTGAGCTTCTCCTGGCAGGCTGAGGACCTGCCAAAAAAAAAGCTTCTGGAAAAGCACCAGAGCTGCCAAGGGAAGGGGAGAAGCAGCCCAATCCCCCACCTAACGGCCACCCCAATTTATTCCAGTTTAGTCTTTGGTCAACTTTGAGAAAGCGACTGAGGAGCGAGTTGCCGTTACAACATACATCATTTTATCAACCTTATTTTTTGTGATATTTTGTAAATTACAATAAATTTGCTTTCTTCTGAATATTCAGATGCTTCAAAAGGTACCCAAAGGATGCAATTAGACCCTGGGGAAATATGCTATTATGTGCACATATCATGTTTTGCATAGGCTTTCCAGCATCTACATAATTTATGTTTTTCTGCATAATTTCCCCTTTTTATGTTTCCTATGTGTTTGTGAGATAATGCAGAAGTCAGTTCTCTACCACTAAAAACACAGAAAGAACTTAAGTCTGTATTCTTACTTCACCCAATCTGCTTTCCTTCCCACAAAACCCTTGGAAAAACCCCTGGAGAAATCCTTTCATATGCACCAAACATCAATGCCTGAGGAAAAACCCAGAAGGTCGAGGCAGCTCTCTGAAAGGAACCAGAACCTTGTCCACTCCCGGATTCATCTGGGCATTCAGAGGGGCCTCTGATGGATAACGTTGAAGTGGGAAAGCTTTTAAACTGTTTATAATCCTCGCCTGGCGTTTGAAACGGACCAAAATAATTTGCTGAAACTTTCAAGCTGCTTTTTAAGTTTTCCATGCCAGTCATTTGTGCCCAAGCTTGCTTTTAATAGAAGAAGGAGGAGAAAAAGGAGAGATTTCAGTCAGGATGCAGTTAAAGTTGATGTCTACTCTTCTTTTTTAACTCTGTTAGCTGTATTACTATTTTGTGGGGGGATTTTTAATTTATTTTTTAAAAGAATAAATACATTTAAAAACCAAAGAAATAAGAGTGGGGGGAAGAATTTTTGCAGGTGACCCTGCAGCCCAGTAGCTCTAGGCAAAGCTGGCCATAAGTTGACCCACCCCACCCCCCCAAGTGCCTAATCCTCTTCCTTGAGATGTGATAAATGACTTGTGGGCTGGAAGAAATTGTTTAATGTCTTCAAGCTGGATTTTTGCTGCTTTCTTTTGCAGGTGCTACCCAGGGACTCGTCTTCCCCAGGAGATGGTGGACAAGAAACAGGGACCTCTCTTGCACCACCCATTCCCAGGCTCAATGCTTCTCACATGCTTATGTCCCAGCTTCTGGAGTCATGGAGAGCATGAGAAAGCTTCCATCATCATCATCATATGTCCTTCATCTTTGCAGTCCTGTTTTCAAGTGCTCGGAAGCCTGAGCCCATCAGGCTCAAACTAAAAATTGTGAATCACAGAATCACATAAATCACCCATTCTCCTACTAAAAAAATATCCCAGTCCAATACAAAGGACCACTCCCAAACACAGCCCCTGCAGGTGAAATTGGGAGGAAAAAAAAACCACTCTTCCCTTTGCACCTTAGCCATGAATATTATGGGGTAATCCACTTATTTAAAACTCACTCCTGAGTCCGTGTAAAATCAGTCATGGACCAGCAAGGAGACGTTACAAGTATGTTTTCTTCTCCACAAACCATGACAGCCTTCAAATTGCCAACCAAAAAAAACCAAAGTCTCGTGTGAATAAAAGAAAAATATTTCTGTTGTGAAACCCACGG
>NW_008603705.1:33429-36555 GCF_000691845.1 Merops nubicus | reverse complement strand
AGGAATAAAATAATCTGGTAAAATTTAAAGAATAAGATTCTTTGTAGAATACATAAGAGAACACCTGCTGCTTTCCTTATTTTTTATTTATTATAATTAACATGTTCAAACTAAGCCGTATGCAGATGTATAAAAACAAACAGCCCCCCCCCCAAAAAAAAAAGCTACTTTTCATTAAAGCATTCATTTGAAGTTGAGAAAATGTATGATTAATTAATCACAACAGAATCTGCTTACTTAAAAGCCTATTGACATATGTTTTAACATCATTTGTGTAATTCAAGATAACTAGCAGCCAGTTCCACGTGCACCCGGGTGCTCTCCCCATCCACAGGGTGTTCTCCAAGAGCCACCAGCTCCTGAAAGCATGAGCTGGGACAGAGGGTGGTTGCTTATTTTAAGACTAAAACTACTGTAGACCAGGAAAAAAGAAGTGCCTTTTAGAGAAGATTTCAGCCTGGCTTTTGCAGCTCTAGGTATTAATCTGATACACGCTCGCCCATCCTCTCCCTCTATTTATGGGTCTCACATATTGCAGCACACAGCCAGAAATCAATCCCATATGACCAACTGATATTGCTAATAAATTTCCATAAAGGAGGAGGACTTGGAAAAAAAACCTGAAGGTTTAGGCTGGGCAAAAAATTGCTGAAAAGGAAGGGGTTGATTCTACTGAAAGATGAAGGCCCTAGGTCCAGTCTGGGTTTGGTGTGGTTGCATCAGAGGTGAGGAAGATGAAATAGTCAAAGAAATGTCTTGAGGAAGAAAATGACAGATAGGAAGGACAATGCTGGGGGTGAAATGCTGGTTTTGGGGAGTGGGCTGACAGACCAACACTCTTGCTGTGCCCTTGGCTGCTGCTCCCACACCCTCACCGAGCGTTTTCCAAGCTGTGAGTGGAGCAATTCTTTTTTAAAACACCTCTCTTCACACGATGTGTAAGAAATCTCTTACTTTTCAGGCGTGCCTGCTATCTCAGGAGAGCACAGAGCTGTTTATACTAAAACTGTTTGGCCTCACCTTTGTACCCCTCTAAGGCTGTTCATGAAAGCATCGATCCCCTCTTGTTCCTATGATATTGCTCTAATCTAGAAATACAAAGAGGCTCGTGTCATACATATATTGTACCACATCTCCCAGTGGGATAGGAAAATTAAAACCACCAGAACTCTGTGGGATAAACAGCATCTTGCTCTCCCTGGGCAGAGTGGAGGTGGCTGCCCAACACGGGGCTCAGCTGCTCGGGGAGCACCCAGGACACCCCCCAGCACCCTGTGCCCCATCTGCACCAGGGCTGGGATAACCCCCAGCTTGCTGACAGTCCCAGAGCAAAGAGGAGCCGGTCACCAGCTGACCCTGAAGGTGCATAAATTAGAATTAATCTTGCTTAAGATGGAGTGGAAATGAGAAGGTACAAAGGATAAGCCAGGAAAGATGGACTTGCTGCCACCTCTCCCGTTCCCAGAGCACTTCACTTCTGTTCCTGCCATCCAAACCAGACCTCAGTGAAGTCATTGTCATGCAAGAAAATAAAAATCCCTTACAAATCCCTCTACATGAAGTAAAATACATTTCAGCCCAAACTCCTCCGAGCAGCAACCACCACCAAGCTCAGTGGGTGTAAAAATCTCTGTGGGGTGAAAGAAAAAAAGTCATCACAGACAAAACTAAATAGAACAATAGCTGCCTCCCTCAAGCCCCCTAGTACTCAAACACCAGCTCCTTGGTTAGCTGAAACAGCTCAATTTTCAGGAGAATTGATGGATCACTTTCTACCACATCACTCTTCAGCCTTTTCCAGCAGTGCCACCACGTTGAAGCACTTTCCCCTCAGAGGTGTCTGAGAAACAAGGCAGATGAGTGGGATTTTATCCAAAAAATCAGAGTGGGATGAAGCAAGATAGAAAAGAATGTTGCCACTGACATCAGCCAGGAAAAGGGGAAGGCAGACACGGCTCCTGCTGGTCCTCCTCCTGTTTCCTCCATGCACCTTTCTTCCCAAGGTGGAGCATCCCTCTCATCCTGCCACCTCCAGGGCCAGTCCCATCCAGCTCTGTGTAGAGGCAATTGCAAAGCACCTATAAAGGCTGTGATAAAATTTTGTAGCACTGATTTAGTTTAGGTTTTCTTTCAGCATAACCTCATTTTGCTTGGTTTTGGTTTCCTCTTGTAGTTACTGGGTGCAGTTTTGGGCTCCTCTCTACAAGAAGGACATCGGAGTGCTGGAGCACGTCCAAAGGAGGGCAATGGAGCTGGTGATGGGTCTAAAGAACAAGGTTTGTGAGGAACACCTGAGGGAAATGGTGGTGCTGAGCCTGGAGCAAAGGAGGCTCAGGGGAGACCTTCTGGCTCTGACAACTCTCTGAAAGGAAGTTGAAGTGAGGTGGGGGTCGATCTGCCAAGGAACAAGTGATAAGACAAAAGGAAACAGCCTGTAAAGTTGTGCCAGTGGAGGTTTAAGTTAGACATGAGGAACAATTTATTCCCCTTGAGGGTTGCCCAGGGCTGTGCCAGGCTGCCCAGGGCAGTGGTGGAGTCCCCACCCCTGGAGGGGTTTCCAAGCTGTGGAGATGTGGTGTGAGGGACACGGGGCAGTGGGGACCTGGCAGTGCTGGGGAACAGTTGGACTTGATGTTCTTAAAGGTCTCTTCCAACCAAAACAATTCTATTTCTGCTAGTGAAGGCCATCAGTGCCCAGCAGGCAGCAGAGCCACATACTTGGCACTTGACATGAGACCTCACCACCAGGTCTGTGGTGCACACAATGCAGACACACAACCAGCCCCTCTTCCCACCATCACAAACCTCTTTGCTGAAGTCTCACACAGACCATTACCCAGTTGTTTCATTTCTTACAGTCCAAGGAGGTGTCATTACACCCCACCATCTGAACTGTGCTCTGAAATAGCAACTTGTGCAATGATTAAACCTAGCAGTGAGAACGTTGTGGAACCCAATGACCCACTGCTGTAGCAGTTTAAACACATTTTGAGTTCTCTTGGTGAGACCAACTGCTATTCTGGAGAAGTTGAATCAACGTGGACGAGTGTCCAGAAGCTTCATCTCTGTAGGACTCAGAGGTGCCCCAGGCAAACCCTTCACCACCAGCGTTCTGGTGGGACGTGC
>NW_008603705.1:22858-33398 GCF_000691845.1 Merops nubicus | reverse complement strand
CACGACTGCTCTCAGGCTGGTATCACACCTCACTTGAGCACCCCCAATCCTGTCATCAACACCAACATTTTCCAGAGAAAAACACAGAGGAGCAACCACTCTTCTGGTGGTAGTGATGCTCTGAGCATCTAAAATGAAAAGTGTGGATCCATGAGAGCAGTGGAGGTAGGAAGTTGTCATGGTATTTTTTTTTTCCACAGCCTTTTTCCCTGTTCAAGTGTATTCACCCCAGTTGTGACCACACTGTTCACTTTTTCCTCCTGAAATCACTGGAGTGAGAGTTTTGGGCACAGCAAGGAGTGACACCTCCCTGGACTACAATTTATCCTGATGCTGCATCTCTGGAGGACCACAGAAAGTTCAGCTTTCCCAATTCAACAGAAGCAGGAAAGCCCAACAGTGTGATGGATAATTTGGTGGGCTACAGACCACAAAAAAAAATGACAGAGCAAGACAAAATAACTAAAGCTACTTAAGGATAATTTGTCAGCTTAAAAGGTGAATAAGTTCAAATATTCTTAAGCTTTTCAAATAAAAATAAAGGCTAATGAAGCAGTGACCAATTCTTTCCTATTCTTATAGGACTGTTTCCTGTGCTGTTGTAAAATTAAGAAAATAACAGAGGAAGAGTCTACAGAGGGGAAATAAAACCCATAAACTCTAATTTCTTTTTGTCCAGGACTAGTTCTTTGCATTTTTCTACAAATTAAATAGAAAGATAGAAAGTTGTTTGGACTCCAAACTTCTATTGAAACCTAGAAAAAGGACTTTTGGACAATTTAAACTCTACTTAAGTGCAAAGATTTATCCAGGCTGGTCTCTTCTTCTCAGGAAAAAAAACCCCTTCAATCAGCTGCAAGGGTTTCAATCCCAAAATGGTTGTCAGAAAACTCCCAGGCCAAAATACTTAACCTTAAAGCACAGAGAGCTGCACGTCAGCCTTCAGAAACAACAGCCAAGGGGTTTAACAGAGACTTGGGGCTATTTTTCCCCCTCCCTGAATATTTTGGAATCTGCTTGGCATACCCTAGTCAGGAGGATTTATGATCCTTGGAGGGATACCTACATGAGTTTTATGTAATGGCCACAGAAAACTGTATTTCTTTGTTTTTTGGGGGTGGTGGAGAGATCCCAAGCAGTTTTGACCTCTGTTATTTACAGAGACCTTTGCTGGCAGAGGCTCTGCTCCCAAAATACAGCGACGAGATTATTTTCTCACTCAACTTTTTTATTTATAATATTATAAAAATAAACGTGACATGTTTAGGGGATGTGTCATTTTAAAAAGCTCAAGCAAGGCACATTTTGGGATTTCTTATTTTGAAGGTTCACCCTTTTTTCAAACATGATTTCCTGGATAGTTTTCTATGTAGCAGAATCTGTCACAACACTCAGTTTTTATACCACTTCAGTCAACGTCTTCAAAAACCAAATACATAGACACCTTTATGAATCTGGCTGGAACCAAGAACAAACCCAAAATTCCCTTTTATAGCAACAAATCGTGTGGCTTTTAAAGCACACAAGGAATATTTCACTTGTGTTTTGGCAGGAGGTGAGGGATGCCTGCACTGCTCTGCAAGGGCAAGGGAGAAAACAGGATCTAGAGTCTGGAAATTGAATTTCCAAAGATAACTGGGGTAAAATACCCCCAAAACAGACAACAGAAGCCTCCTCTCACTAATAGGCTGCACTAGGACCACCCTTTTATCTCAGGGCACACTTCCACTAGTACCTCTTAACTAATGGCATATAAAAGAGATGACTATTTTTAAAATATTCATGTGAGAGGGGTCTCCAACCAGGCTGTACCAAACCCCACGAGTCCAAGTGTCTGCTCCACTCCTGTCCCTGCCCTTTCTGCTCTGCTCCTGCCTTTAAAAGCCACCGGTGCTGACATTTCCACTTTTCTCCCTGGAAACAAGGAGGGTTTAACAGCTCTTTGTATCAATGCTGACACGAACACACCAGGCAAACCAGGGTACTGCAAGGGCTGAGGATAAAGCCCTGCTGATGCCTCCCTCATCTTTAAAAATTGAAGAGGTGCTTGATGTGGGATGACAATCACCAGCCCAAGCCATTCAGGCAGCATTAGCACATCACACAGCCATGGTAGCTGACATCCTTTGTTTGGTTTGGTTTTAAATTCATTTATTGCATTCCTAGAATCAGAGAATCGTTTAGGTTGGAAAAGACCTTTAAGGTCATCCAGTCCAACCACCAGCCTAACTCCACCAAGTCCACCACTGAACCATGTCCCTCAACACCGTATCTACACAACTTTTAAACCTCTCCAGGGATGTGTTTAAGCTCCAGGCAGCCTTGACAACCCTTTTGGAGAAGAAGCTTTTCCTAATCTCCAACCTAAACCTCCCCTGGCACAAGGTGAGGCCATTTCCTCTTGTCCTACCACTTGCTCCTTGGGAGAAGCTGACACCCATCTCTCCACAACCTCATTTCAGGTAGTTGTAGAAAGCCAGAAGATCTCCCCTGAGCCTCCTTTTCTGCAGACTAAACTGCTCCCCATTCTTTCAGCTGCCCCTCATTCCTTGCTCTTTAAAGTGCAGTTGTTTCCTAAAAGGAACCTAGGAAGTGTAGCATCATGGTCTTCTCTCCTCACTGTCTTTCAGCAATTCTTGACTCAATTTCCTCATCTTCCACCAAGACAACATTTCCCTCTTGGCTTTTCCCACCTCTCAGACACAACACTCGAGCTGGGGTGTGCAGGGCAGGGTGGGTCCTTGCCTGGCTCACCCATCAGCACTGGGAACGAGGATGCTCCAAACATGCTCCTGGCATCTTGTCCACACCCAGCCCTCCAGGTCAGACCATTCTGATTGCAACAGAGAATTGCCCAGTCTTAGTGATGTGATTTAGTGGTGGACTTGGCAGTGTTGGGTTAACGGTTGGACCTGATGATCTCAAAGGTCTTTTCCAACCTAAATAATTATATGATCTGCTTATTCAGTAAATCCTCATCTACATACACAGGGTCATCTCTTGTTAATGACCTACCTGGTGGAGTGCAGCTCCATGCAGTTGGGGGTGTGTGGCTCCACCATGACCATTGCTCTCAAAAAGCCTGTATGGTGCCAAATCAACCCCATATCACCTGGCTGGCAGGTTTTTAAACATCACTGACTAGAGCCAGTTGTAAAATGAGCGTGTGTAGAAAGAAACCAGGATATTGTAATTGATTATTGAGTGCAAAAGAGAAGGAACATTAACCCAGGTGGTGATGGCAGATGTGGCAGCCCAGGATACTTGGCAAAATATGGAGTATATTTGATTACTGATATGGATGTTTCTGTGCTGTTGACAGTTCAACTTCTTCTAAGCTCTTTCTGTAGTAAAGAGTTGTGGTCCCTTCCAACCCTGACAGATTCTGATCTGTTTTAGCAGAGGACTTGAGAGCCCTCATGGCTCAATGGTTGGACTTGATGATCTTAAAGGTCCCTTCCAACCTAAAGGATTCTATGATATAATAATAAAAAAACAAAAGTATTGCAGTTAGAGAATTTTAAATCCCTAAATCATTGCCATCAATAGCAGCTGATGCAAGATATTAGCTGGCTAAGCAAGGGTATAAAATTCCTTCAGTAAAACAGTGGCAGCAATTAAATGTTTAAAAACTGATCATCACTGTCAGGTCTTCCAAATGGACACGTGGCCACAGGAAAGAGAGCAGCCACACGTGTCACAGCATGGCACAGGGCCAGAGCTACTGTATTTCCAGGCACTGAGTCTAAATGGTATTATTACAGTTAATTAGTGAATGCTAATTAATATTTATGATTTCTTTTCCCCCCTCTTCCCCAATATTTTAACACTTCTGCCTGGTGGAGTTTTAGGGTGGTGTCCTGGGTGTGAAACCCACCTGAGGAACAAACCTTCACCCTGATGGTGCAGCCACCCTCCTCCAGCTCATGGCCAGCAGTCCCCTTCCCAGGGGGGTGAAGAAAGGAGGTAGCTGGGATGGCTCTCCCAACTCCAGCTCATGACCCCAGGAAGCACTGCTGCTGTCTCAGGTCCCAGAGCTGTTCAGTTACGTGCCCAGGGAAGGTGCTTAGTGATGTGCACCTGCAGACAGATGTTTTGGCACATCCTCCTCACTAACATCATTCTTCAAGCCATGCAAGATCACACACTGCTTTTCCTCCAAACCCAGGAAATAAAAACAGATAGAGTTGCAAGTGTGATGCAGTTGCTGCTTGGAGAACAGAATGAGGTGTGAGGAACCTCACAATGTCCCAAGCAACACAGATGCTCCAGCTGAACAGAGCAATCCTTTTTCCCCAGCAGCTTCCACCAAGCATGGTCCTCTACATCTATTAAAGAGGTCAACAGTCCACTCTGACCTCCAAACAAAGCAACAAGAAGCCCTTTATGGTAGCAAAGAGTAGAGAGGCAATAACTAAAAACATGCTGAAGGGTTTTTTGGCCAAAAGTCTTCATGTATTAGCCACCATGTGACACTGGGAAGACAGCACCTGTCTCCACTGATGAAATTCCTGTCCATTGTGTTGCATATTTGGGTAAAAAAAAACCTCTCAAACTAAAGCTATTGTTCAACTTTTCATGGACTCCAAACAAAGCAACAAGAAGCCCTTTAAGGTAGCAAAGAGTAGAGAGGCAATAACTAAAAACATGCTGAAGGGTTTTTTGGCCAAAAGTCTTCATGTATTAGCCACCATGTGACACTGGGAAGACAGCACCTGTCTCCACTGATGAAATTCCTGTCCATTGTGTTGCATATTTGGGTAAAAAAACCCTCAGACTAAGGCTGTTGTTCAACCTTTCATGGAATACATGGATTTAAAAATAATTTATAAGATGGAATGATGACACTAATTAATTGCTTACAGTAGCAAGTCTTTACCAGGCAAACTCATCCAAAGAAATGAATTTATCCCACACTTTTTATGCACCTGCAAGTGAAGAGGATGGAGGTTTATGTTCAGAGTGTGTACATCATCTCACAGGAGGAGTGAAATTACTATTTTTAGGATGTTTTACTGATCTGCAGACGGAGGCAAGTGGGGGAAGCACGAGAGAAGCCAACAAAGAAAGGGACTTGAGCAAGAGCTGCATCTGGGCAGGCATGTGGTGAGGTTTAACCACAGGTGACTGAGAGACCCCATAAGCTCTGCTCGCTGCCTTCATCTGTCCTGGCCTCTGTTAAGAGCAAACAAATTGTTCTTCATATAGCTTCAGCTTCACCCTTAACCTCCTGAAAGATCACGGAAGAAATATGCCACTGGTACCCAGGAAAACTCCCACAGAGGTTTATCCAGAGTGGGTTCAGCATTTTATTTCACCTCCCTGAAATATAGACCAAATATGAGCCCTTGCCTCATACAAATCTTCTACAAATCTCCCTTTGTTCAGAGCTTTTAGACAAAACAGAAAATTTAATACAATGCATCTCCAGGGAGAAAGGGGAGGTGGAATGGCCCAAAACCAACAGAAAACACAAAGGTATTTCCAGGCCACATGTCCATCCCATTGCCTCCACGAGCTGCCCACATGGGCTTGAAGAAGACCACTGAGCCCAACAGGGGTGGGAAAACCACCCTCCCACGAGAAGCTCATCCAAGAGACCACATCAGCCCAGACATCAGACAATCTCTGACTCTGAAGCAACATTCCCATTGCAAAGAAGAGAAATAAAATGCAATAATATTTCTATTTAGGAAGAAAAAACCTCACACAAATAGGAAAACCAAAGCCCTTGAGCCATCCCTCCCCTTGCTATCAGGATGCTTTTTTCTTTCATGCTCCTCTTTCTTGCACCATAATTTGCATTTTTTAGTCTGTATGACTCCAGCTACATTTTATTTGCTTGCTTTTAATATAAAATCTCTGTGGTTGGTGAAGGATTCAGAAAGGGAAGATACACTTCAATTCTCCACGTGTTTTCAGCATCCTTGGGGTGGCATTGGCCCCTTGGAGAGTCATCTTTCAACTCACCATGAATTTCCCTTCACAGAGAAAGGGGTAGGGAGCCAAAATGCCTCATTTTTACAGCATCACTCATTTGACCCAAACTGTGCTTTGCTTTATTTTGTTTGTTGTTCACAAACACCAGCACCCTTACCCCAACCTCCTTCATTTTTATACCAGCACTTCTTCCATGAAGCCACAGAAGATGCTTTTAAAGTTAACAGTTGGGGAGGATGGGGTTTATCACCCAGAGACTGGATCCCTCTGGCACAGGGACCTTTGTAGGAGCTTGTCCCATCCTCAGGAGGAGAAACTTCTTTGGGGTGAGGGTGGAGCCTGGAGCAGCTGCCCAGAGAGGCTGTGGAGTCTCCTGCTCTGGAGAGATCCCAAACCCTCCTGGCTGTGACCCTGGGCACCCTGCTGGAGCAGGGGGTTGGAGGAGATGATCTCCAGAGGTCCCTTCCACCCCCACCATGTTGCAATTCACTGACAAATGACACCAAATTAACAGCAATCAAACCATTCTTTCAGCCAGTACCAAGATGTGAAGCAGACACCAGTTCTGTGCAATATTTGGGATGGCCGAGGGGAAAAAAAAAAAGGCAGAAAATAAGGAGGAAAAAGAAAAAGGAAATAAAATCATTCATTATGTCTGAATAAAGAACTGTTTTCTCTTCAGCTTCCTGCCAGCCACAAAACTCCTGTAGTGTAACACTACATACACCTATTCAGCAAGAGGGAATAATTATTACTCTAAATTTCAACTTTTCTGCTCTTTGTTAATTCTTTCGATGCTGAACACAGGAAAACAAAAAGGAAAAAGAGAAAAAAAGAAAACAAAGAGAGATAGAAACATCTTTCCTGCCTTACAGCATAGACCAAGAACTTTCCAGCTCTGCCAAAGCATTTGAGGAAAAAGGGAGATGCTCTTTATTGTCCCATAACTCCTCCTGCTGACTGGTCACCTTGATTTTCCTCAGGATACCTTTAGCCAAGCCCTGGATGGATGAGGTGGTGTAACACACATCAGCCTAGAGGCTGACGTTTCCTGAGACAAATTCTTCCTTGAGTTGCCACGTGACTCTTTCAACTGATTTTTTCCCCATGTATTTGGGGGGACTGTATCTACAGCTCAGCTGATTGAAATTCCTCAGAGGTGGGTAAGAAGCACACGAGGCAAAGCAAGGCCATTAACTGCTAGGAAGCCTCCAAAAGGAGTTCAAAGATTTAACACAGGGCTCAAAATAATGCAGGAACACCATAGTTTGGATCACAGGCTCCCCAGAGGAGCAAGGGGTTTTCACACAGGCATGTCTCCATGCTGTGTATGCATCCAGGGACCATCACCTTCCCAACTTTTGCCTTCCCTTTTAATGCTTCTGCATGTGACCATAGTGCTGCACAAGAATCTGTTGCCTCCCACCAAGGCCACCTGCAAAGCAAGAAACAAAGGGCAATTTATATTTTGTCCTTGATAGGATAAGAAGAAACAGCCTCAAGTTGAGCCAGGAGGTCTAGAGTTGGATATTAGGAAAAATTTCTTTCCCAAAAGAGTTGTCCAGCCCTGTCCCAGGCTGCCCAGGGCAGTGGTGGAGTCTCCATGTCTGGAAGGATTGAAAAGCTGTGTAGATGAGGTGCTGAAGGACATGGGTTAGTGATGACCTGGCAGTGCTGGTTAATGGTGGGACTTGATATCCTGAAGGTCTTTTCCAATCAAAATTATTCCATAGTAAAAAGTCTGTCTCCATTTTTATTAAAGCCTGTAATGACAGGACAAGGGGCAATGGTTTTAAACCAAAAGTGGGTAAATTATAGAATAGAATTGGACATAGAGATATTTTTTATTATGAGGTTGCTGAGACTCTGGAACAGGTTGCCCAGAAGTTGTGGAAGTCCCATCCCTGGAAGTGTTCAAAGGGAATTTGAACACTCAGATCTAGCTAAAGTATTGAAAACTGAGGTTGAACTAGGTGATCTCAGAGGTCCCTTCTAATCCATTCTATGATTCTCCATCACAGGTCTCCTTCCCATCCTCCCTGTCCCCAAAACTCCCTTGGCTGAGAAATCAGCCCAAATGTCACATTTGCACCAATTGTGGTAGAAAGAGGCAAGGAAGGGCTAAAGATGGGAGATGTTTTCAAAAATATGAAGCAAAGTTTTCCAACATAAACACCTTCTATTATCAAGTGCCCAAAACTGAAGTGTTCCACATGATCAATTCTAAAATATTTCATCCTATTTTTTTTTTAAAGGCAATTTTCATTTTCAAACCAACATTTTTTTCCCCACTTAAAAATGCCTACATAGGAAGGGAAAAGAGATAAATAAAAAGCTTAAATAGCCCAAAACCCAAATCCATGTGTTTGAAAGGGCTTAGAACACTTGGGTCAGGATTGTTTTATTGCTGAAGTCAGTGCAGTTATGTTCACATGAACTGGGCTCAAGATGATTTTATGGAGGGAGTAGTTACACCTCACAAGGTCCCCTCCTGATGGATGGAAGCAGAAGTGAGGGGAAGAAATAAAATAAAAAATAAAGAAATAAAATAACCAAACCACCACACACAAAAGTGGGGAAGAATATATTCTGAAATATTTTAGTAGTCACCAATTTTCATCACGTTCTAGAAAGCCTCACTGGGATTGTCCTAAAGCTTCAGCTTCCACAAGCAGTGATTAGAAGAAACTAGTGATCAAATGACAATCAGAGCTTTCCTTCAGATAATTAAGAAAATCATTAGTCAGAAAATCATCATAGCTGCAAAAAGTCTTTAAAAATATCTTCCAACAACATATAGGCTCAGAAACAAAAGGTAAACCTTAAAAAAAAAGGCCCAAACAAAATACCTACACAACCAAACAACTTCATTTTTTGTTATTAACTTGAATTATTTTTTTCTAGAAATTGTTGGCAGCTTTTTCTCCTCTCAATTTTGGGTGTGGAAAGGTGTCACTCCAGAGGCAGCTTCATGTCACCATTGGAAGGAGAAGCCTTCACCTAAATCTACTTCTCTCCTTCTCCTTGCTGGCTGCAGAAGCAGCATCAACGAGAAGCTGAAATCCCACCTCCAACTGCTGACTTCCCAAATCCCACCTGGAGAGGCTGTGCCTCAACAGAAATTCCAAGGATTAAACCAGCCAATGTGGGGCCAAGAGGTTGCTGCCCAGATTAAGTAGAAGGTAGAGCCCAGACAATGACCATCAAGTTGGAATTGCCAAACACAACAAGACTGAAATAATAGATTGAAAAATCATGTGAATTCATTCTTCAGGCAGTTTTAATAGTAACTAAACTGTGCTGATGACTCCAAGAAGAGAACTAAAATGTCTTTTCCTTTTTTTTTCTTCACCTCCCAATCTCTTGAGTCTTTATCAACTCAAAAAGACCAAAGATTATAGGAATTCACAAGACCCTGGTGACAAGAGTGCTCGCTCTGAGCCCATCCTTGGCAGGGAGGATGTCAGGGGAGATGCTGGGAAGTCGTTGCCTTCTGGCTCACCTCCAGTCATCCCCTAAAAACATCAGCCCTGGTAAAGTTCAGGTGGTGAGCACCGAGATGTGTCGGGAAGCGCACGGCCAACCACGGGAAATGTTACATCTGCAGGGAGGGGGGTTAATAAATGTTTAAGGAAACGCTCTCACCATCCTGCTCTTCCCCCAAAAATTGAGATCTCGCTTAGATTTCTGTCATCCAGTTTGCAGCCTCCAGAACTGCAGTTGTCTGGATGCATTGACGGGGTCCTCGGTGATCTTCTCCTCTTGACGCGTCCTGTGCCAGGACCACGTTGTCGTGGGATTTCCCCTGAACCCATTCTTTCCCTGCTCCTCCACGGTGAACACAGAAAACATCTTTAGCAGGGGCTTTATTTTCAGTTCAGTTTACACTGAGCCACTCTGATGGCTTTCCATTCAAAATGCAAAGGAAAAGTATTTCTGGAAACCCCGTTTGCTGCTTTTACCTTTCTGAGGCATTTGTGTCGGTCTCCTCATTGCTAGGCAAGGGGAAAGCATCTATAAGTAACCTTAAAAAGCACGATCTGAACCCAAGAGAGCACGTTTGATGGGCCTGTGCATCCCCAAAAAGCCCCACTGCACAGAGCTGTCTCTAGACCTGGAGATCATGCAGCAAGCCTGTGCCACCAACCAGTGCTGCATTAACCCACAACTCATTCCTTAATTTTTCAGATGCAGAGTTGTTTATAAGCAGCAGTATTGATCTAAAAGAACCCTCTCTCCACCTTTGGTTGGAAGAGATCTTCAAGATCAAGTCCAACCATTCCCCCAGCACTGCCAGGTCACCACTAAATCATGTCACACATCTCCATGGCTTGGAAACCCCTCCAGGGGTGGGGACTCCACCATTGCCCTGGGCAGCCTGGGACAAACCTGGACAACCCTTTTGGGGAAGAATTTTTTTTATTTTTTTTTATAATATCCAACCTAAACCTCCTCTGCAACAACTTGAGGCCATTTCCTCTTGTTCTGTCACTTGTTCCCTGGGAGAATAGATCACCCCCTACCTCACTCCAACCTCCTTTCAGAAACCTGTAGAGAATGAGGTGGTCTCCCCTGAGCCTCTTTCTCCAGGCTAAACAAC
>NW_008603705.1:0-22827 GCF_000691845.1 Merops nubicus | reverse complement strand
AGAATGAGGTGGTCTCCCATGAGCCTCTTTTTCTCCAGGCTAAACAACTCCACCTCCTTCAGCCACTCCTCACAAGACTTGCTCCCCAGACTCCTCACCAGCTTGACTGCCCTTCTTTGGGCTTATCCCTTTATTGTCAGTATCTCCATTTAAAACAAGAAAACAACCCCAGTAGATATCTGTATATACTGGTAGTGATGGGTACAGGCTGGGGAGAGTAGCTGTGCATGGCCCTGGGCATTGAAGAGTTTCTTCTAAGTCAGAAATTTAATCACTATTTACATCAGCAGTAACCAAAAGTCATTCACCCTAGAGGTCCAATCCAGTCCACGTGAAAGCCTAGGTCATAAAACCCACTGCAAGAACCCTGTTTGCACCCCTGGCCAGCTGTGCTGGGAGACAGGTCAGAAATGGGAAGCTCCTGTGTGATCCTTCACCTCTGCCCTCTTAAGGGGCTATCCTGGCCAAATTATTCATTCATCTTCTAAAGCAAGAGGACCCACTGCACTAAGCTGTGAAAACAAGATAGAAATATTTCTGAATCATAGAATCATTTAGGTTGGAAGGGACCTCCAAGATCATCAAGTCCAACCACCGAGCCACAAGGGCTCCAAAGTCCTCTGCCAAAACAGATCAGAATCTGTCAGGGTTGGAAGGGACCACAAGGATCCCCCAGTTCCAACCCCTCTGCCATGAGCAGGGACACCTCCCACTAGATCAGGCTGCCCAGAGCCTCCTCCAGCCTGGCCTTAAAGACCCCCAGGGATGGGGCCTCAACCACCTCCCTGGATTCAATAAAAATATAATAATCAAAGAACTTTGCCTAAAAGATGTGAATGTTGCAGCCAACACCTCAAGACCAGCCTGAATTACACATCACTGCTGCTCCCAAACCCAACCTCTACAACCCACTTCCACCCAAGACACCCAGGTCTCTGCCCACCCTGAACTCCTGGATGGATCTGAGGGTTTAGGATTCTTCCTGAGGTCTCCAACTGATCAAAGCAGAGCACCACATCTTTGACTTGCATGCAAAGACACAGCAATGCTTGGAGCAAGTGATGTCTGACAGACACAACAGAAAACTGTCCCCAGCCAAGGGATGCACAATCAGCAGTTCAGAGTATTTGATGCTCCCAGAAAGAGAGAACTAAAACACCCAGAGAAAAGTTGGATTTATCAGGCAGTTAATTGCCAAGCATTTAATAGTAGGAAAAACTGTAATTTTAACTCTTACTGCATTATGCATTCATACGTTTTCATAATATAAGAACCTCAGAATGACACGACACCTTAATTAAAACACAATTACTTATTAATGATTAGATCTATTCAAATAGTGCCCCTTTTTCAACACCCTTCTGTTTTCTCCAACAGCAAATGACGCATCAGAAACAGAAATAGAAATAGCTCAGATGTGATGTGTCAATATTTATATCTATCTGCCACATGCTATTTCCTTTTCTTTATGTATTTCCATTCTTAAAGCTGTCTCTCTATATCTCTGGAATGATAGAATTTGTTCTGCAGAGAGTGATACAGTAATGATCCTGTACAGCTCCTAAATAATACACGGCTCTCCGTTAGTCATTGTGTAATTTGGGACTCGGTTTCCCTCTTTGCCAACTGCACAAGGAAATATCACTCCAGTCTTTTGTTCATCAGTTTGAGAACATAAACCACCATAAACTTTCCAAAATTGTCATTACACTGGTACAAGTCAAGATTAAAATTCATAAACGGGACACCAACCAACTTAATCTTTTAGCAGAGGGACAGTTTTGAGCCAAAACAAAGAAGTTCTTCACTCTGAAGGTGGTGAGACCCTGGCACAGGTTGCCCAGGGAAGTTGTGGATGCTCCATCTTGGTTCAAGACCAGGCTGGATGGGGTTTTGAGCAACCTGGTCCTGTAGGACGTGTCTCTGCCCATGGCAGGGGGGTTGGAACTAGATGATCACCAAAGTCCCTTCCAACCCAAACTATTCCATGATTCTATAATTCTGGAAAGCCATTTCTCTGTAGCCACACACAAAACCCATACTGGTTGTCCTTCATCACCTTCCATGGTGAACTCTTCCCTCTCTCCAGTCAGAAACATATTTTAGATCTTAATTTCTCCCCCATAAAAAGATAACTTACAAGTTTAGCAGCAAAACTAACCAAAACAGTCTTAAAACTATTTCCAAAAGCATATAATTTACATTTTTCTTAGATGTAAACTTGAAAAAGGGAGGAACCATCAGAATTTTAACCATTTTTTTTCCCACTTAATATGTTACAGAGTGCTTCAAATATCCTCAAGATAGGAAAACAAAACGAATTAAAAAGAAAGGACAAAACTTACAGCAAGCAGACTTGAAACCCAACACACAAATGCAGCAGTCCCTGCTGATCCCCAGAGAAGCAAGAAGTTCACCTTAACTTTGTCCCCCAAATGTTAAAGCCACAAACCATAATTTGGAGTAAACCCAGATGTTATTTTCTGCTAAAATACTCTGTTTCATTATGAATTAATGAAAGGAACAAGAATACCAATAACTATTTCCACCCTTACCTCTTGCATTCAGAAGTCTTCCTGATGGCAGCAATGTTTGGGATCCACCACTTCCCTACTTGGGTGTGTTTTACTCTAATTAAAGACTTGTTCTTCCTAATTAAGGGAGTTGTCAGTTCATGCTCCCAGCCATTCCTAAGTCAATCAGGGTAACGAGCAGATCCTACCCCTCTGCTCAGGGACCAGCAAGATCAACACCAGTCCTGGCACAAAACCATTAGGTCTAAAGGGTTTCATTGCCCCAAGCTGGGAATGGCACAAAATTTGATACCAAAACCAGCTAAAGAGGGAGGAGTCATCCAAAATATTCATTTCAGACAGAACACTTACACTTTAGGAAGTGCTAATTGTACCCCTGCACCAGCCTGATGGTCTGTGCAAAACCCCTGAAAATAGGAGTTGTGGAAAAAATCTGACATAAGTAAAATTTCCTCTAAACCCAAAATATTTTCCTAATGTTAGATTCTTTATTTTCTTTCTTTGTTTCATTGGGTTTTTTTGGTATGATAACATTTTAGCTTGGTATATTGAAGGGGTTACTTGTGTTCACAGAAGTTTGCCTAGAAGAACTTAAAGGAGAACAGTAAGAAGAACAGTGAAAAGAACAGAAAGAAGAACAGTAAGAAAGATTGCCTGTAAGAATTCCACCTCTAAGAATGAAATAAAATAATAAAGTAAGAGAATTCCATAGCAAATATACCTGAGGTGAACAAATTTATGTTTTAAATATGGGTTTTTTTGGAAACTCACACTGGAACTTTGTCCCACGTTTCTTTATTTTTAAAAAATTCAATTTTTTACTCCTTATAACATTCTCTGTTGTGCATATATTTCTCTTTTCCATGGTTATTTGTCAGCTGCTTTGGTGACCAGCCCCTGGAAAGCCACCCCAGGCAGCAGCCTCCACCCTGCACCCCACCTCCTTTCGTGCCTTCTTCACGAGCAGGAGGGATACGACCTTCATCAAGGTTTCTCAAATCATCAGATTCAAGGTTTACCCTGCAGGGAAAACATTTATGAAACTATAGAGCTATTCTGGGGTAAAGGATAGAATAGAACTTCCCAATGACTCATCGGCTCCACCAAACTTGTCCTAATTAGGAAGCAGGTAATTGTGTTTGCTTGAGAGGTGACAGCTGTATTAGACAGCCAGAAATGCAACGTTCTGCAGTGGCTGCAAACCCTTTTTCTCCTGCTCTCCCAGAAAAACTTGGGAAGCCACAAAACACGTATACAAGGGGGGATTTATCCACATTCCCAATGCCCCAAAGGGGCTTTTCTCCAAAATGATCCCCGTGTACCTGGCAGCACAAAGGTGCAAAGGGAGTGCAAGGCTGTGTAAGCCTCTGGAGGCCTCAAGGAGCAAAGCAGCAGCTCTCCAGGCTGATTGGCAAGAGGTAGGTTGTCTTCAAGCTGTTGCCAAGGACTAGGACATAATTAGATGTCAGGCACAATTCAGCAGCTGCCACCAGCTCTTCCCTTTCCCACTCCAGCCCGAGCCGTGCAGCGCCGGGCTCCTGACTGGGGATCCTGAGGAGCATCACTCAGGCACAGTTTTGTTTCCCAACGTTCTCAAGGTTGGGAAATTCTTTGCCTGTAGGCATTCATTTTAAACAGCTCTCCCCAGTCCCGTGTCCAGGGGTTAGGCATGCAGAATTTAGGGCAAGGGGGGGAAAAAATAAATAAATAGAACATGACAGGGGAGAAGGAGAGAGAGAGAAGCCTATAGAATATATTAATTTGGGGGATTCACCAAGGGGAAGATGAGAAGACTACACCTGAGCTGCTTTTAGCACTGCAGCAAGGCTCTTCGATGTGGTTTTACAATCTCCATGTGCTACCTTGCCAAGGAGCCTCTCTCCACGTGCAGAATCCATGCCAGGAGGTGGTGGGTTTGCAGGGATGGCATTTCTGAAAGGAAGAGAAAAACAAGCAGTGCTTAATATATAAAAACCTGACAGTCTATCTAGGAATCAGAAATGACAGCTCCTGGTATGAAAAATCCATGAGAAAGATTTTCAGTTTTACCAAGGTGAATAGTTGGGCATTGAATAGTAACTAAAACCAGGCTGCACGCTTTAATTTTAGGGAAAAGGGATGTCCTGCATCATAATTTTCAGAGGAGCTTGAAATAAAAGTGAATTTCTTTAATTTTAGTGTCTCTCCAGTCACTGATGTAGAATTTTCCCTAGGATTTCAAAGAGCTGAATGAGTTGGGATCTGTAGGATTCCCCTATACAAGTTCCAGCTTCCAGCCCTTTGGCAGGAGAAAAGACTTTCTGTGGCAGTTTTGGGGGATTTTATGGGGATAAAGGGTAGTTTTCAGGCAATGAATCTGGAAAGAAACAGTCACCCAAATGTCATCTGAGGATTAATGCCCAACAGGAGCCTCTGCAAATGCACTTACGGTATTTTACCCAACTGGACTTTATTTTAAAGTGATTTGAGACTTCATGTATGAGAGAAATGGGATTACTGGAAAACGTGCTTTATAATATTTGAGAAAAGTGGTTCTGCTGGTTGGGATATGACGTGGTGGTTGTCTGGAAGGGATTCAGTGTCACACTTTCTCCTCTTTGCACCATGTCATACTGTGAGCACCTCACTGTCCCCTATATCACATAGCCTACTCAAAAAGAACAACCTAAGGTTGAGACCTTTCTCTTTATTCCCACTGTGAAAATGATCCCAAAACTCTCTTTTGCCACCCACCCTGTGACAATAAATATGATTTGATTGATGCTTCACCTGAGGTTACATCTTTACCCCTTTTAAGAGACATTTGAACTTCTGGGAAAAGATATCTGAGAAAATTCCCCTTCCAGCAGTCTCCAGAGGTATCTGTGGAGACCAGGGTAGCCTTCATTGTGTTTTGGATCATAGTAGCCCCAACAAGGATGAGACTCTGTTTAAATTCAAGTAGAGATTAGCAGAGAGGGAAGAAACCCTTTTCCTCCTCCCTGCCTCAATTTTGCCACTGATTATAAGTGGCTAAAATGATTTTTCCCCCCTTATGCAGGATGTCAACCACAGAATAAGAGGCAGGAGGCAGTGAGCGATGCTGTTGGCTTATGTGGCTTGGTGGTGCAGAGCAGAAGACCCCAGGCCACCACAGACACACCACAGACACACCACAGTTGGCATAAATCCTTTGAGGAGACCGTGGCAGGGCTGACAGACACTCCAGCCATTGCCACCACCAAGCTGAGACATCACTGGGACCTCCCAGCCATGGGAACAGGCTCCAAACCTCCCAGATTCTCACCTAAACCATCCAGCTTGGATAATTCATACAGGCCTGGAGAGAAGAGGGAGCAGAGATGATCATAATGTCTAAAATTAAAAATAAATAAATAAATCTCAACCAAAAGTTAGTTCCTTCTGACTGAATGTCATTGAAAAGGAGACATATGTCCAAATCATCCCCCATCCCATTTCTGGACCAGCTATGAAAGGGAACATCACTCTCAGTCATATAGCAGATAACTCTTGGGAATGTTTTACCTGAGCAAAGTCTTTGAGAGAGGCTGGCAACTCTTCCCAATTTTCAGCTTTTCCTCTGTGCAACCATGGATTTGAGTGAGATCCTTCCAGTGGTTAAAAATGGTCTCTCAGCAACAAGCACTAGAATGTTTTCAAATCTTTTTTTTCACTTGACCCAGGATTTGTGCTGAGTTAGATGAGCAAACGTTGGCATGATGTGACATTCCTGTTATTTATGTTACATCCAAATAAGTGGAAGATAACCTAGGCAAATTTCCATTCCCTAATTATAAAAACCTTCTCCTATTCCCATGAAACTAATTTTAATTTGATGAAAAACAGACAACTTGGAAATGGATTTCCTACGATTCGAGAGATAAGATTCTTTCTCAGTATGTTCTCAATTTACCAAAGACTCCAAAATTGGAGATCTCTATTAATAAACATTGTTGGTTGCTCATACAGTGACTTGATGTTATTATTAAAAAAAAATGTATATAAAAATAAAAAGAAAGGAAAGAAGATTGCTGGATTTAGCAGCTCCTCTGTTGCATTTGGGGGAAGGAGGAAGGAACCAAGCTGTGCTTTAGCTTCCAGAAGGAGCTGAACCAGGCTGAGGTGCCCTCAACAGCTCCTCCACAAAGCAGATGAAGTTCCTGCTTTGTTAGAAGCAACTCACACCGTGTGATGGTGTGTTTAAAACATCAATAATAATTCAATAAAACGTTGTCTTTGGAGCACTGAGAAACTGCAGAGAGCACGTTGTAATCATGGTACGCAGGCAATTAGCTGCAATGCAAACTAATTGTGCTTTGATACCTATTTCCCATTAAAGGTCACAATCCTGCAGTGCCTTATGTGTGAAAATAGAATTCATTGTGTGCACAAAGGTTACCAAAGCCTCTCCTCAAACTTCTGACATGAGATAACGTGTAAAATGACCATAAATAAGCAGCAGCACCAGAAACCTCAGCTCTATATGACATGCAGCAGTTCAGATCCAGGTTTGGCCACTTTTCCTGAAAACCAAACCTCACAACCCCCCGATTTCCTGCAAAATCTGAGAGGCAGATCAATTTAACTAATGATGTGGGGGTTCTGTGTCCCCACGGACCTCACACATATTATTTATAGAATGCATTAATATTTCATTTTTCCCATCCCTAAACAGTCTTTGAGGGTGAAAAAAAAAAGAGATAGCTTGAGACAGGTAACATTTTAATTGAAATTAATGGGATTGGTTTGATTTCACCTCTGAGGATAGAAAAACCATTCATTTTTTTGTCATGAAAAGAACCCTGGGGTCTCACCAGGACCTTGACAAGCACGACCAACGGTGGGTCACGCTGAGAACCCACCTCCTGCCTCTCACTAACCTGTGCTGCCCCAACCATCACCCTCCAGCTCCTGAGAAACCAGCACCAAAAAAAAATGCATAGATGACAAAAAAACGTGGAGCTCAAGCTCTGCTTTGCTTTTTTGATGCTGGTATGGGTCAGCTGGGGGGAAGGCCATTGCTTGGGTCAGGCAGCTCTCCTGCCACCGTTTCAACGCTGCCTGTCGATGACTTTAACCTCTGACTGGGAACAGTAAGAAGTCTTTGAGCTAGACCTGGGCTGCTAAACGTGCCAAATTAACGTGCTGTACAGATTGCCTGTTCTCCAAAGGCTGAGCTGAAACGTCGTTGGAACGTTTACAAGAGCTTTGCCAAATCACTGCAGAACTGAAGTGGTACCAGAGCTGGCCAGAGGCAGGAATCGTTTCATTACCAGCCTTTCACTCAGCCTCTAAATAGTCTCACACTGCCAAAGTGGGCACGTGAAGCTCTTTCCTTTAATTTATGTTATTAGTATTTATTTTTTCTAGACAGCATTAGGATGAGGTGGTTTTTTTCTGGCTTGTTGAAGTCCCTTAAAAGCACCAAGGCACCGAGGTTTGGGCTTTGAACTCGTTTTCTCTGTTTGAAAAGTTGACCTCGTGCTCCTAAGTCCCCTCAGAGCTTTAGAAATCTTCCTAAATCCCTTCATAAGCTCAGAAAGGAAAACAAATAGATCTCCACCCCCCCAGCCCAGGTTACCTCACATCTCAGTCCCAATTTTCCTCCTTCTTGCTGTCCATTAGAAAATATTTTTCCTTTTTCATTAAAATCTCTCCTTTAAAAGCTTCTTATCATACATCCTACAACCTCTCCATACCACAGCCCAAACAACCAGAAGCTGCCTGGTGCCTTCACCCAGTTGCACCACTCACATGAATTCAATTCCCAGCACAGAGAAAGGTCTTGAAATTATTTATCTGCTGCTGTGATTTGCAAATTATAGGGGCAAGTGAAATCCAGCTCACAGGCAGAGGTGAGGAGGGACTAAAATCCCACAGAAGCTGGGAGAGAGTAGATGGACAAGTCAAATACTGTGTTCTCCCCTTAGAAAGTGTAAAGAGGGCTGCAAGATTTACTTAAAATTTCTTTATATTGCCAGCAAATGATGCTGAGTATAAAAAAGAATCCTACAGGATTTTCTGTTATCTTATTTACTTTTTTCCCTTTTTTTTTTGGGGGGGGGGAAAGCCTTTGAAGTCCACACAAGACTTCAGGATTCTCTGTGAATGTCAGCCTTTAATTTCCTCTGTCATCCTAATGTTGTTTGTGAGAGTCAGGTTGGATCCAGGGCACAGGGCAGCTCCTGAAACACCCTGCCCGTGACCCATTATCCCAGAAAACAGGGGGAAATGATGGCACAAAGACCTTCAGAATATTGATTTTCAGTTTCAGTCCATGGGACAGGTTCTGCTAGTTCCTTTGAAGGAATTAATAGATAATAATAACAATGAGAAGCCTGTGCCTGATGAGGAAAAGTGACCTATATTCCAGGTAAGGAAATATTCATCCAAGTAAACACGTGGGATAGGCACTGGCATAAAACCCTCTTCTAATAGCTCTGGTTGGATAATTTTTCATCTAGGTGCCCAAAGGATCTTCCTTTCCTATTCCTGCCCAGTGCAGGGCCACCCTTTGTTAGATTAAAAGCTACTTAATATGTTTTATCCTTTCACATCCCAGCCACAGTAATTGCACCCTCAGGAACAAACCTTCCTGCGTGTGCTTCTCACTATTATTGGCACCGCCTTCATTTGGGGACCCAAAATGATCTTTATTTTTTTTGCATTTTCCCCCTGAAATAACAAATACATCTGGTTGTGGCTCAAGCACTATTTGGAGCATGACCCCCTCGGCTCCTGGTGTTATCCAAATTAGATTTTGATCTTTGTCAATTAAGCTTTGCCACTGTGGACCTGCTGTGCCATCGTCAGGAGAATCACTGGCAGGGTTGGCGAGTCAGTGAACTTTGGAAGCCTTGCTCCACCTCCCAGGGAGGCAGCTTTTACAGTTTGAAAACATAATAATAAACCAAAAATTTCTGCCCACGGCTTTATTTCTGGCAGTCTTTGCACTGTTTGTTCTTTCAACCAAGAATCACTTGCAGCACGGAGAGCTCTGCCTTCCCATGGCAAAGCACCAAGCAATCTTCATTTCTGCAAGCAATTTGGCTTTCCTTTTGCTCCTTTTAATGTCCCTGGCTTTGTAATCTACCCCACGATGGATTTGTCTAGGGGCCAGTTTTGCTTCTGGAACAAACCAAAAAAACAAGTGGCCAACTGAAGAAAAAAGAAAAAGGATAGGAGATTTTTTTTGTGGTTGTCACATGGGCAGGGTTGGGCCACAGCTCCAGCCCAAGAGTTTTGTCAGCTGGTTAGTCTGGAGCATTTAAACTGGAAAACAAATAGGGGAATGTTCATAGAATTGTTTTGGTTGGAAGAGATCTTTAAGATCATCAAGTCCAACCATTCCCCCAGCACGGGCAGGTCCCCACTGCCCCGTGTCCCTCACCCCACATCTCCACAGCTTGGAAACCCCTCCAGGGGTGGGGACTCCACCACTGCCCTGGGCAGCCTGGCACAGCCCTGGGCAACCCTTCTGGGGAAGATATTTTTCCCATAGCCAACCTAAACCTCCCCTGGCACAACCTGAGGCCACTTCCTCTTGTCCTATCACTTCTTCTCTGGGAGAAGATACCAACCCCCACCTGGCTCCAACCTCCTTTCAGAGAGCTGTCCAGAACCAGGTCTACCGAGTTCTCCCCTGAGCCTCCTTTGCTCCAGGCAGAACAACCCCCGGGTCCCTCAGCCACTCCTGACAAGACCTGTGCTCCAGACCCTTCCCCAGCTTCATTGTCCTTCTTTGGACACACTCCAGCCTCTCAATGCCCTTCCTGTAGTGAGGATCCTCAAACCAAACCCAGGACTCCAGGTGTCATTCCAGGCATCCTGACCAGCCTTGCACCTACCCACCTCCCACTACACCATGTGGCTCAAACACCATCCCAAAACCTTCAGTAGAAGCAGGTTGGCTGCCAAAAGAGTAGTTTTCATTCTCCCATTTAAATTCTGGCTCAGCATTTCAGCAGGGTGAACTCACAGTTTCATACCTGGTTGCATGGTTTGGGTCATGGGCTCTGCTGCATGGTCTGAGGGGAGGGAAGAACCTTCCTTGCATGAAGAATTGTCCCACGCTTCCCAAACCAGGGTTTTCCAGTGGGAGATGTCATTTCTTAGGTTTTTAATATCAGGAAGAGCCACAATGGCCATCAGGTCCGACCCTGTGAGCACCAAAGGTCAAGGGTTTTGTGGAATCGATGCCTGTCTGAATTACAACATCTCTCAAAAAAAATAGTTATGAGCAGAACCAGGATGAAAAGTCCCCTATCGACCTGCTTGTGGTGCTAAAGACTGCAGCACATTTAAAGGCTGCTCCTGCTGCCTTCTGGGCAGCAATTCCCCCTCCCACTGCAGACCTGGCACTTCTCCTGCCTCCAAGGTTTTCAGCAGTTGAAGGTGCAGCAAAAGCCCCTGGACTCACAGGCTTGGCAGCTGCTCTTCCATTTATTGCCTCTGGAGAAACCTCTCCCTGGCATGCAACTGGGAGTTGAGAAGTGGCCTGGCAGGTTCCTACAACCACAGCAGCACAAGTCTAAAAATAACAGGTAGAAATAATGTACAAAAGGACAAAAAGAAGCTGTGGGATAAACACGAAATACTGGTGAAGTCTAAAACGCGTGGGTGAAATCTAAAACCTGAGAGTGCAACGTTAATTAAGGGAAAAAAATAAGTGAAAAATGTATCTAGTAGCTTAAAAATGATATCATGGGAAGGTAGGAACAGGCACCACTAGCACAGAAGCTGGAGATGTTACAGCATGCAGAGCAGAGCTCAGACAAGAGGAGAATCGGTCGTCTTCAAACTCCAAAAGATCTATGATCTTCCAAACTCATTGAAAGTACCATGAAAAATACTGGGAAAAAATAGAAAACAGATATAGAAAAATACATGAAGCACTGCAGTATCACAAACACATCAGCCCAATAAAAATAAACTTGTCATATTACTGTATTTACTTCCTTGTCCTCCTCACACTGGCTGGCTGAGTTATGAATCGAATATGGATGAAGGAGAAGGAAACAGATCCTCAGATTTCAAACATAAATACGTAGCTGTAAAACAGGAACAACCCCCAAGCACATCCACCTGTCTGTGAGAAGTGAGAATGTCCTGGAGACATATGGAGTTGTAGGATGACAAGTGAAACATTTAGAGTTTGAAAGGGGAAATGGCCCAAGTCTTCCTCCTTGGCTTTGCAAGGGCAGGACCCAGGTGAGCATCCATGTGAGTGACTGGCCTGAGCTCCTCAGAGCTCCTGACTTCTGTTTCTGCCATCAAGGATGTGTTTTGGAGGTGGAGAAGCCTTCCCCAACCCTGTCCCCCTGAGCATGCCCACGTCAGGTTAACAGTTTCAACACATCTACTGCCAACATCCAGGTGATGCAGCTTTTGGCAGTGTTCCACCTACAGTCATGATGTGGGGGTTCAACCTAATATCAGCATTTGCTTTCTGTTACCACAACCAGCTGCTTTATCCAGGCCAGATCCAACCTTTCCCCCATGATTTGTTAGCAGCTACATGGAGTAAAAGCAAGGTGGCTGGAATGGAGGATCCAGGTGCAGCCCCAGGAGCTCAGCTTCTTCCAGGGACTTCCTTGGGGATGCTGGTGTGATTGGGTGCAATCCAGCCAGCAAGAGCAGGGCAGCGATTGTTCCCCTGTACTCAGCACTGGAGAGGATGCATCTCATTCAGTTTTGGGCTCCTCACTCCAAGAAGGACCTTGAGGGGTGGGAGTGTGGCCAGAGAAGGGCAACGAAGCTGCTGGGGAAGGGTCTGGAGGCCAAGTGTGGGGAGGAGCAGCTGAGGGAGCTGGGGGTGCTGAGCCTGGAGCAAAGGAGGCTCAGGGGAGACCTTCTGGCTCTGCACAGCTCCTGACAGGAGCCTGGAGCCAGGTGGGGTTGGGATCTTCTGCCAAGGAGGGGAATTAGCTCAAGTGGTAGAGCGCTCGCTTAGCATGCGAGAGGCAGCGGGATCGACGCCCGCATTCTCCAGGGTTTTGTTCCAGGCATCCTTCCACCTAAAAGGAGAAGCTACCAAAACAAAATAGTTAATTATTTTGGTAAAGTGTTAGATTTGTTTCAGAGTCACACAAATGCTGCAAGGGCTGGGGCAGCTCTGCTGTGAGGACAGGCTGGAGAAAAGGGGGCTCCGGGGGGACCTTATAGTGACCTTCCAGTAGCTGGGAGGGGCCACAGGAAAGCGCTGGAGCAGCTCTGCTGTGAGGACAGGCTGGAGAAAAGGAGGCTCCGGGGGGACCTTATAGTGACCTTCCAGTAGCTGAGAGGGGCTTCAGGAAAGCTGGGGAGGGACTGTTCACAAGGGTTTGGAGTGACAGGGTGAGGGATAATGGATTTAAGCTAGAAAAGGGGAGATTTAGATTAGACACTAGGAAAAACTTCTTTAATATGAGGATAGATCCCTGGAATAGATTGCCCAGAGAGGTGGTGGAGGCCCCATCCCTGGGGACATTCAAGGTCAGGCTTGATGAGGCGCTAGTTGGAGATGTCCCTGATAATTGCAGGGGGGCTAGACCAGATGACCTTTAGAGGTCACACAACCCAACACATTCTATGATTTGTTCTAAGTTGCACCAGGGGAGGTTGAGGTTGGATATCTGGAAAAACTTCTTCCCCAGGCTGCCCAGGGCAGTGGTGGAGTCAGTGCCCTGCAGGGATTTAGAAGATGTGTAGATGTGATGCTGAGGGACATGGTTTAGTGGTGGACTTGGCAGTGCTGGGTTAACAGTTGGATTGATGATCTTAAAGTTCTCTTCCAATAAAAGCAATTCTATGATTCTATAGTGACAGCACAATGAGCCCAGAGGACTTGGTTGGGTTTGGACCCTTGCTGCTCTGTTAGCAGACACCACCAGGAGATAAAAGGAGGAGGCTGGGCTGTTGTCTTGCAGCTCCTCTGACCAGCACACACAAAACTTTCAAGAATGGTGAGGACAGGACTTTACAGTCACTTATTTTTTTTAAATCAAACCACTTTAGCCTAATTTTTTTTCCCCATATTTTGCCTTCAGTTTTAATCAGAACAAAACTGGAGGCACGGAGAACAAGAAAATACTTTTTTTTTTTCAAGTTATTTTTTACAATTTATATGAAGAAAAACTTCTTAGCTCTGGAAGACCTGTGTTCTGGAAGGTAAAAATTGGGCATCACAGCAAATCTCACCCAAACAGTAAAGCACGGGCAGATTTTGAAGAAACCTGGTGTCTAATGGATCAGCTGATTAGGGTTTGATCCAATACACTTTGACATTGAAAAGTTTTGGTCCAAGCCCTTAAAATACACACTGCTGATAGTTTTCTTTTTCTTAGCTTATTCAGCATGTTTAAGAGCATGTACTAAGCTGGCTTGACTACAAATTAGCTCGACAGAGAAAGCCAATACTAGATTTTTAGGATATTTTATTGTATAGCCTGCCTAAGAAGTGAGGCACAGATTATGAAGTCCATATATCATTTTGCAGGATTTATTTATTCTTTCTTGCCAACACAGCTCCAAAGCCCAGAGGTCAAATCCTACAGCTCTTGAAGGCCATAGTTTTGCCACTGACTTCACTGATGGCATAATTTCAGGCATGAAGACTAAGTTCTTGCTTGAGGTTTATTTTCTTGTTTTAGCTGTGCTTTTAAACCCCTTCCAAAAAAACATCTATTTCAACCTACAACGAGTATCCCTATAAATAGCATTCCCATCTCAAAAACCAACCAACTATCCAAAAATCTATCTTAGGAAACGAATGGAAACATAGGCCAGGCTCTAAATTTGCCATCTAACTGCAGATCATGGTTTTATCAAATCAACTGGACAACTATTGCAGTACTCTGCTGTATTTTGCATTTTTCAGTGTTTTTTTGCTGCTGTTGCCAACGTGTGATGTTCATAGTCATGCTCTAAGACATTGAAGTATGTCTTCCCTTCCTAGCTAGCTCCAGCCAACGCTAGAAATTGGACAGGATGCCAACTGAAGCCTTTTGTCCTGCTCTAAATCCTATTTATGACTCACATTCTGCCCCAAAGTGGCCAGCAGATCTTTTGCTGGCCCCAAGCATAGGGCCACTGTCACCTGGTATAAAACTCCTGCTCAAGGCCCCAGCCACAACAGCATTTATAGAGTGAATATCTTTCCAGATATGGACATGGACAGATGAGAATAATAAATGTAGCACACGACTCATTAAATGTAGAGCTTATTTTCTCACACACCTGCAAATACTTGCGTGGGTAAGTCCTGGAGAACAAAGCCAAGTTCAAGGCAACTTCCAAATATCCAAGTGGAACTCATTAATGTGGAGGCCAAGACTTGGTCGATGGTCTGTAAATTGAAAGAAAAGCCCCTCATTTAATGGGAACAAGATTTTATTTCCATTTCACATGTGTTTAAGACATGCACAGCTAAAAAGAAAATCGCATAGTGTAGAACACAAACTGGATTAACTAACGTTAAGAAATTAAGATGGGAGGTCATTGGCTATGGTGAACCTCCTGATGTGCTTTGATAAATGAAGTAGGAAGTTCTTTTAATGAGGTTCAACCTCAGATACTGAAATACACACCCTTTCCATCTCCAAAGTGTTCTGCAGGCACATCCATACCCTCCTGTGATGCAGGTGATGGCACTTGGCAAGGACAAACCCCTGTCCAGGTACCTTCCTCTGCCACTCGAGGGCAGGAGGGCTGTTCTTATTTAAGTCCACCAAAACATCTACACAATTTCACACTTGGTACAACTGAGGCTTTACATCAGGATCCTACAAGAATGACAATTTCTGAGTGCATACAAAACACGGCCAGTTGTAGCAGAGGATTTTGAAGCACCAGTGTGGAGCAGAGATTGAGGAGTGCAGAAACATCCAAACCCCCCATTTCACCACTGCCATTTCCATGGGCAATTTCTTGGCTCTAAGACTGGCAACGACCCACTGCCACCAGCCTCTTTTTTTTTTGATTTCCCTCAGTTTTCCCATCTGCAAAATGGAGACTATAAGACAGCTTTAGTCTTATAGTCTTTAGTCTTATAGTCTCTCTCTTCAGTATTGAATAACTGCTGAACTTTTATTCAATCACAGAACCATTGAATTGTTTGGGTTGGAAAAGACCTTTAAGATCATCAAGTTCAACTGTTCCCCCAGCACTGCCAGGTCTCCACTGCCCCGTGTCCCTCACCCCACATCTCCACAGCTTGGAAACCCCTCCAGGGGTGGGGACTCCACCACTGCCCTGGGCAGCCTGGCACAGCCCTGGACAACCCTTTTGGAGAACAGATTTTTCCTGATGTCCAACTTAAACCTCCCCTAGCACAACTTGAGGCTGTTCCCTCTTGTCCTATCTCTTGTTCCTTGGGATAAGAGCCCGACCCCCATCTGGCTCCAACCTCCTCTCAGGATGCTTGACAGGCTGACTTATTAGTGAGTATAAAATGAGCACTTTACAAAATTCATTTAGTCAAACCCAATATATTGTTAACAAAATTCTGTGTATGGTTATATATTCATATTTATGTGTATTTATACACATCATATACACGTGTGTGTGCCTATAGAAGCACACTCAGACCTCTCTTAAGCTAGGACCATGCTAAATCTTAGGACTAATCTCTAGCTCTAACTTTTTTCCCCTGCATTTTGCTGATAAATAGTACTGGATCCACTTGCACCTGCTTGAACTCAACCAGCAAAACAACTTGCAGAACTGCAACATCACAGGATAGCACAAAAATAAAACAACTTAATCCCATTCCTAATAACTTTAAAAGACTAAATATCTGTGGCAACGTCCTGGCCCCTGCTGGGTCAATGGGGATTTTGCCACTGACCAGAATGAAACCAAGATTTTGGAATAAGATTTTGTGATCTACAGGGGCAAATACCTCCTGAGAAGATAATGAAAGTTAGTGAACCTGGCTACAAGTCAAATTCTGCCTAGGCTGATCTGACAGCATAATCAAAGCTCTGTTAGAAAGTGTGTAATAATATACAAATATATATATATATATATATATTTTCTCAAATAACTCTAGGAACCCACAGGAATTTATCTTTATTTTTTTTTTTTACTTAAATGGGAAGGAGAAAAATCTATATCTTGGAGAGTGAAAAACAAATTAAAGGTTCTTGAAGGGTGTTTCTTAACATTTACCAGTGTTTTTCCCCATGGAGAAGATGAAAAATTAGCTTGAACCCTAGAGCTTTTGGTCTTTTGTAATCTTTTCCTTTTTTTTTTTTCCTTCCACAATGAATATAGATTTTTTAATCCTATATGCAGAGATTTCACATATTTAGATTTGAAAGTTTTCTTATTGTTTTAAATGGGAAATGTGTAGGGGAGTTACCTGTGCAAGGAAAATGTACCAGCATCCAGGCACAGGCGAACATCAGATGAATCTGGGGGATTTTTAGAGCTTGTTTTTAGATTCATAGGCAAAATAATCCTGGCATCAAGAGAAATACTGTGCTGCCAGGCTTCCTGGGGCAAGAGAAGAGTCTTTTCTGTCTGCTGCTGTTAGGCTATGCACAAGGAAACATCAGCAGTCATTAAGGAGAACTTTGCCATCTCCCATCTGGGTCTCATCACCACACTCAGCACCCTGGAAATGCAGGAGGAGACACTGCTCCATGGCTCTGGGCAAGGGAAGGGACACATTGTGGAATCCCAGCATGGTGGGGTTGGAAGGGACCTCTGGGGATCATCTCCTCCACCCCCTGCTCCAGCAGCTCACCCACAGCAGGGTGCCCAGGGTCACATCCAGGAGGGTTTGGGATCTCTCCAGAGCAGGAGACTCCACAGCCTCTCTGGGCAGCTGCTCCAGGCTCCACCCTCACACCAAAGAAGTTTCTCCTCCCATGCAGGTTGAACCTCCTGGGTTGCAGTTTGTGCCCATTGCCCCTTCTCCTGTCACTGGGCACCACTGAGAAGAGTCTGGGCCCAGCCTTTTGACCCCCACCCTTTAGATATTCATAAGTCTTGATCAGATCCCCTCTGTCTTCTCCAGGCAAAACAGCCCAAGGGCTCCCAGCCTTTCCTCAACACAGCTCCAGGCCCCTCAGCATCTCTGTAGCCTCTGCTAGAGTCTTTCCAGTAGATCCTTGTCTCTCTTGAACTGGGGAAACCCAGAACTGAAGACAATACTCCAAACGTGACCTCCCTAGGGCAGAGTAGAGGGGCTGGAGAACCTCCCCTGACCTGCTGGCCACACTCTTCTTAATGCACCTCAAGGTACAATTGGCCTTCTTGGCCGTGAGGGCACGATGCTGATCATGGTGAACTTGTTGCCCACCAGGACTCCAAGGTCCTTCTCCACAGAACTTCCCTCCACCAGGTCAACCCCTAACTTACCTTCTTATTGTACTGCTTCCTGTACTTTCACAAGGGCTACACCACCCAGAAACCTGGTGCTACTGCTCTACAGTGGAGAGAGAGAGACCTCACATGTGGCCAAATACTAATTTGAAGCTTATAAATATAAGTGAAATAATATTAGCAAGTTAGATTCATGATGCCCCTCATTTAAGGGAAAACAAACAAACAAAAAGCCAACAATGGCTGGTTATAACAACCACAGAATCCCAGAAGGGTAAATGTTGGAAGGGACCTCTGGAGAGATGGAGATCACCTGCTAAAGCAGCTTCACCTACAGCAAGTTACCCAGGAACACCTCTGGGCAGGTTTTGAAAGTCTCCACAACCAAAATTCAAGAGCAATTCAAATTATCAAACTCTAAATTAGCTAAAATTAACAAATTTCTTCCTTAGATATTTGCTATTTATTTTTTCACACATTCTTGAACGCCCATTCCAAATCCCTGTGTTGACAAGAATTCCTTCTAGAGGTTTGCTCCCAGGGATACTTGTGGAAAATGAAGACCCAAAAGCTGAAAAAATAATTCATTTATCAAGACCTACAAACGTTTGTGGAAAACAGTTTAATGACCATGTTTCAGCGACGGGTCGTTAAATGAAAACCAAGTATTCTATAAATAGTTAATAAAGGTTTGTTTGCTTAGGGAGAAATTGAAAATGGTGTTTACAGTCTTAATTCACTCCACTCTGTACATGGCTTCTGTGGTTTGGAGGAGCTCTTGTTGGCATTAAATGACTGTTTTGGTGAGTTTTGCCCAACAGTTCAAATATTTGGAGAGAGAGACACCATACTCTTCTACCAGCTCTCAGAAGCCACCTCCCAGCCTGACCCACATCCCACAAACTTCTGTGCTTCCAAAAACCTCCATGCTGACCCATCAGTGCCAGGACTTGGAACCACCCACCTTGATCACCAGGAGCACGTTGCCATCCTTGGGATGACGTAGGGGACAGAAGGTCCTTTGGGATCTTTTGACAACGTTGAAAGAGACAGAAGATGAGACCTGGATGAAAATAAGGTAGAATATTTTTTTCTGGTTTTCCATGCATTATTGAAATTGGGATTTTAAAAATTAAAAACTTTATTTTGCCTTTAAAAAATGCAACAGATGTGTGCAAAGAAAAAGCCTGTGCCTGCACTACCTCGTGGAAGCTGTTTTATAGTTATGTTAAACAGTTACCAGAGGAGAGCACAGTGGAACGAGTGTGTGTATCTGTCACATGTTAATTAGGGGAATGGGTATCAGAGCCAAGTTTTATAACCTTGCTCAATTTTAAGAGGTTTTTACAGTTGCTGAATGCATTAAGAAGCAGAAAATGTGATGGGGATTGTCCATTGGATTCTGCAGGCTGGAAGGCTCGCCTGCAGGGAGAGCTGATTTAGTTTTGCCACAGAGCCACGTGGGCACGACAATGGGAAACAATGGTCTGAAACTGTGCAAATAAACCTTAATTTGAGTGCAGAAAGCAATTTGTAAAAGAGAGCTCTTCAACATCTCTGGTTCCTCTAATCAGATCTAATTACAGATAGATGTGTTGTGGATGGAGAGCATCAGGAGAGACGTTGCACATCCTCGAGGTGCAGATGGAGCCCTCACTCAGGTGAGGTTCCACTTGAACGTCTCAGGACTGCAGGTCAGACACTAAAAAATGGAGATTTTGGTGAAATGCCTTAGAGAGGGAAAGGGATTGCCCTGTGAGCAACAGCAACATGGAATAAAATGCTGTACTTTTCATGTGGTGGCTTGATGACTACAGAAGGTGACCACATCCACTTTGTTTTACTCCAAGGAGTCATCCAATTACCTTCACTGGGTGTACCATCCCTGCACGCCCACAGAGAGAGTAGAAACCCTTCTCCCTTCTGCCTGAGCCCCTTTCTCACACAGCTTGGCCCTGAAAGGGCAGAGAGAAGCCACCACCACCACTGCAGAAGTCACCAGATCCTCCGCAGCACCACCAGGTACCTCCCCAAATCACACCCAAGGTACCAGACAGTGGCTGAAGTGTTTTTTTTTCCCTGCTCTTTCACCACCAAGCATCCAAAATGATCATTTAATTCCCACCTGGAAACTGAGATTTTACAAGGAAACTGGATATGGGGGCAGGAGCTGGACCTTCTCCCCAAGACTGACTGCCCTGATGAGCTGCTCAGGCACAGCAGAGGGGGACCCTGCTGGGTGTCCACAGCCAGCGAGCTGGAAGAAGCAAGAAGCAGCAGAAAGGTGAAGGTCAAACCTTGAGATTCACCACCCACCCCCAAGAGGCACCCAGCAGCAGGGAGTCAGTGGCAGCACACACCACCAGCGAGGCAGGGAGCAGCCACGGTGTGAATTATCACTGCGTAATTCCCAGATAAATTGAGTTAATAAAGCTGTGGCCTAATTAAACCCCAGCCTTGGCTCCCTCCCTTCTTCTCAAGACAGTGCGAATCCCTGTTGAGTTTTCACTTCTGGGCAGGGAATCCTGGAGCCTGTTCCCAGTAAAAAATAATTAAAAAAAAAAAAAATCCCATTAAAGTGTTTCTGCACTTCTGCAAGCTGGGCCTGGCAAGACCTTCAGGTGAAATGGTCTGAATAAGCAGAGAAGATAACAGCAAGCAAAAATCAACCCAGCATCAAAAATTTTTTGTCACGCAGTTCCTTGGTAATTATCTCAGAAATGGGCCAGGTTGTCCAATTAACTCCACCCAAATTGTTCAGGCCAGAGTGACAAACAAGAGTTGAATGAGCATAAATGTCAAAACGAGCAGGGCTTGAATACACAGATCAGGAGAGCGACCTATGGAAATTCAGTAAATCTGAAATATATTCACACAACCACTACCAGTAAGATTTGGCAAACAACACGTTTTCCACAAGAAAAAAAATGTGAATCAGCAGCTTGACCTGTTCCCAGTCTTCACAAGCAAAGTCTTGTCTATTATAATCTTGTTTTTCTCAGCTATAAACACAGTGTGAAAAAAAAAAAAAAATAAAAAAGAAGGGAAATTTATGTTGAATATGGTTATAGTTATTATTTCCCATCTGGGGATTTATTAAGCATGTGTTAGGAGTTTAGGTATGAAATGAAATTGTTTTTTCACGACATGGATGTCTTCTGTGGCTATCTGTAAAATTTCATTAAGGTGTTAGGCTTGATATTGCAGATCAAAGTAATCCCAAGAGATTAAGGAGACCCTGCTAATTGACTAAGGTCATGTACTGCACTTCCCACTGGCACTTTGGCCTACATTGACAACAGAGGAGCAGCCCCATCTCAAAGGACCATTCTATAAAAATACCATTTTCTTTATCTGTAGTCCGGTTTTCACACCGCTAGGATAACAAGGGATTTCCTAAACCCGGGTGGACTGATTAGAGTTTTGAGTATGTAACTTTCTGAGTAAAAAATATACATGATACTTTTGAACAATTTTGACATTTTCTCTTACCCTTTAAAACTCACGGGAACATCCTGCACGTCAGGTGTTTAAGAATAAAAAGTGTCAGCATATATAGCGAGTCCCATCATTCAAACTTGGCACTAAAGAGGATATTGAAAGCCTTGCTGCAGACCATTAAAACCAGCTAATTTACAACCAAAGACATTGTTGCATGAAGTGCCAACTTGGTCAATAATTAGGGCTTGAAATATATATCCGGCTGTGACAAGAGAAAGTTCCTCAAAACCTTTCCCTGTTGATCAAAACATAGAATGGATGACTCTCAATTGCACAGTCACCGTTAGCTCCATATTGTGATATTATTGAAAATTATGGACCATCGAGGGGGTGTGGGGAGGAATTGTTGCTGCTGTCAGCAAGATTTGTGAACCCAGTGCTGAGATATGTTCTCCCTCTTGGTTATCCCGTGAAATGCGAACGCTGGAAAAGTTGGAGAGAATTCAGAACTACAGAAATGAAGCATGATTTGGAAATTATGGCTCTTTTCTCTCTTCATTGTGAAAGAAGGAACTCGTAGCCAATTGACCAGAAGTTTAAGGGTAAGATTTACGGCTGCATGGAAATAAACAGGGAGCTCAGATCATACAGCTCATTAATTTAGCAGACTGTGAATAAGGACGACTGACAACAGCAAGCTGAGTGAGAAAGGTGCAAATTAGAAATTAGCTGTCAGTTTTTAACTCAGTAAGTTGGACGCCAAGTGATTTTGCCAGTCTCCTTTCACTAAAACTCTTAAAACCAAACAATTCTTTTTTTTTCCCCTAAAACAACATGCTCTTTCAAAAAAAAAGGTGTTTTTAGGTCTGATTTGCTGATTGCTTTTCCTCAAGTTTATCCAAGTTCTTCTTGAAGGGAAGATTCAAACTTGAGGCAATGTCATCAGCAATGGGTTTACTGGGCACATTTTAACGACGTTAATGGATGTAACAACCACCCTTCCATTCACTGGATGAAATCCCCATCTAAGCAGAAGGATAGTAGAAGGCTTATGACATACATAAAATGTGTGTCGTTTGCATGGAGATGAATTTCAGACTTTAGAAGCCAACAGAATCACATTTTCCATTAAGTTCACCCAGCAGAACGGATTTCATTAATCAGCCTATCATCAAGAGCTCAGTCCTACCACATTACTCACACTAAGTAATACCTAAGATGCAAATAGGTCCACTAAAGCAAAGGACGCATCTGGAGAAGTTGTGTCGCTCTATAAGTAAAGGTGCTTTAATGGACTTTGAGAAATCCCTCGTTTCCCAAATGAAATTCTCATACCCTTTCAGCTCTTCAAAAAGGTCTTGAATAAATAAGCGATTCCACAGAAGCACTTAATCGCCTATAGCACTGGAGAACTACCAAAAAAAGTTAAACTGGTGAGTGATGGACCTGATGAAAACAGGTAAAATTTACCATATACCACTTCTTAGCCCAGAGAGAGAGTCTGAAATTCAGTTTTCATTCAGCAGTTAACATTGGCCTCTTT
>NW_008603704.1:42659-52450 GCF_000691845.1 Merops nubicus | reverse complement strand
CGTGTTGGGGACGTGTCGGAGAAGGGCTGCCAGGCTGGCTGCTGATGGTGTCGAGCTCATGCACATCCCGAGTTCAAACACCCACGCCGTCCTTTGGAGCCTGTGTAAATAGTTTTAGCTCAAGACTCTTTAAGAGTTGAGCTGCAGCAGGCAGATAACAAGTTAGTCAGGTGTCATCTCAGCCCTATGTGTGCTTGTATCAGCCTGAGATTCATGGGGATTTGGTGTGCAAGTAAAGTTGCAGAGCTGTCTCAGCCCTAGTAGAAGCATTGCGTACGTGCTTGCCGCATTTCACAATACCGACGTGCTGGTTGCAGGACAAGTTTGTGAAGTGATGGTGCAATCATTGAATGCTAGTTCATTACTTTGTATACTCAGACTTATTTCTGGCTGTCATTCCCTGAGATAACACTTGAATTGGTAGAACGCCAAGTTACTTCCCACTGTTCTGTGATGTATTTGCAATCAGTTTACAACTTAAAAACAATTCTGTGCTGAAGAGAATAGCGCTATGAGGGGAATAACTTGGATCAGAGTGACAGTATCTAACAGGTGCTGTGTTAGTTGAGTACTGTTGTAGAAGCATTCCGGAACTGCTTTAGATTCTCTGATCCAACTTCAGATGAGAAATTCTTTTAGTACTACTATTGCTACTAATAAACTGATGTTTACTCAAGGACCTTTGTCTTAATAAAAAGTGTTCTCAGGGTGACTGAACCCAGAATGAGTGTCCAGTATGTTTGCTTCTGTAGAACTGTGTCCAACTTCAGGTGCGTTTCTGTTCCGCATGTTTCCAAACGCCGGGTTCGGAGCATTTCCCCGGGGTGTCCCGAAGCCGGGGGCTGATCACGGGGTTCGTCCGGATTGTTTGAGAGGTTCCGAGTGCTTTCCGTATCTCGTAATGTGGCTCAGGGCAAGACTGCACGACAGGTTTAGTGCTAACTTCAGCAGCGTTGCATTTAGCCACATGAGGGCGATCTTAGAACATTAAAAAAGACAAACTCTTAATATACAAAATACCTATTACAGCTTTCTTTTTTTTTTTAATGATGGAAAAGCTACTTTGATTAAATATTGGATAAACTGTTTATTCTAAAATGCTGCGAAGAATTTAATTTCCTAGTTATTCAAACATAATTTTTAATCCAGTTCTGAATTTTGTATGTTCTAGCCAACCTGACTGTGTGTAGGTAGTTGGCTTCTTTTGAAGAACTTTATGTAGTGTTTTCAAGGAGCATTTGTAAAGCTGGTGTGTGTAAAAAGACATTTTATATATAAAAGTATGCTTTTATTTGCCTTCATGAGTTAAGCTAGTTAAATGTGGTATGTTTGGTTATGGCGAGAGTGTGAGGACACACTTCAGACAAAAAAGGGATAAGAGCCTGTGCCCTTTTCCTGTTGGGGCAGCTGTCTCATCATGAGGCATGAGGCAGGTTCTGGTTTCTGGTAATTTTGTAGACAAGTTTGAAGCCACTTAATGTAACCTGAATACTTACTTAGTCTTCCAGTAACTCCAGATAACCATCTAAACGTGATCTACCAAAAGGCAGAACTCTAGCCTGGTATTAATCTCTTTCTCTCCCTTTGTATTGGAGGTAATGATGTCTTTATATCAAATGTTTGAAGATTTTTGGAGGTACTGTGTTACGCTGGTGAAGTTTTACAGAATTTGGATGCTATAGCAATTGAGCTGCATTGAAGTCTACTCTGTGTAGGGCTCTTATTGCAACTTAAAAGAAATCTAAGCAAGTATAAATGATCCAGATATTAATTTTGTGGCATCATGCTTGACACATCATGTCTCCAACAGTGACTCGTAATGGATGTCTGAATGGAGAAGTGTAAGAAACAGGGCAAGCTCATGGTGATAACTGTGCAGAACACTCTCCTAGGCCTTCTTATGGCCATGCTGAGCCCAAAGTGGCGTCTTTGCACTTAATAGTTCTTGATGGACTTTCCTTCCAACAACTTCTAACGCCAAGTGCATGTGTACCCATCTTAGAGTTATGTGAAGAGCTGCCTCCTTTCATGTTCTCATCTTCTCCCAGTGCAGCAGCAGGGAGAGACCAGCTAAAAGACCAGACAGAAGTTTCTAGAGGGATCATTTGCTGGTCATCTCCTCCACATGACTTCATAGTACATCATTTTATGCTTTGCCTTTTCTCCACTCCTGAGTTCCATACTTTCCAGGCCGAATAACTCTAATTTATTTAACAGCCTCTTGTATGGAACTGTGCTGTCTTGTTGATTGTCCTTATGTCTTGACCTTTTAAGGGTTATTATTAAGTTTATGATTTTTTTTAGTTTTTCGAGTTAGAGGGACACTGTCCAAAGGTGTAAGCCCAGTATGGACTTTTGCAGCAGTAATCTTTTCTGGTGTGGGTGTTTGGTTTTTTTATTTTTTTTTTTTTATAGGTCCATGGTAGTGTTATAGGACCATCAGTTTTCTAGAATTGTCTGTTGTAGCTGCAAGGTTTTGGTTGTGAGTGGTGCAGTTCTGAGCTTCGTTTTGAGGCTGTCTTTAAAATGTTTGCCATAATCGAGAGATCTTTCACAGAAACCCTCTCTAAAGCCCTCCAAGAGCTGCAGCAAATGGACAAGCCTGTTTTGCTGGGGGCTCACCATCTTTGAAGGGCCTTTTCACACACAGATTACTTTTTAGGACACAGGCTCTCAGGCAGGACTCTTACTGTTGAAGTGTTTTTGAAAAATTGCTGCATCCTGCTTTTTACTTTTCCAGTTGATAAAATTATCCTTATTGATCTGTCTTGCTGTGTTTTTTTTTAATTTGACACAATTTATGATCTCTTTTTTGTTCTCCTCCTTTGACAAAACTTTAACTTTTACAAAGATGTTTTCTTCTAAAGCTTCCTTTCTCTGCTGTTTAGTCGTACTAGATGTTTTTTATTCCCCTCTCTAAACTCTTCTTTGATGATTATCGTCGAATATGACGCTTTTAAATAGCCTTCATGCTGCTTTTAAGGGTGTAACTATTCTTGGAACCTTTTTAGTCCTTTCCGGGGTTTATTTTTGTTTTGTTAAAGATGCTTTTTATCTTTATATAGTTCACATTGTTGAGGTTAAACACAAACGTTTGTCCCTTTATCACTCTTTTAAAGGATTTTTGAGTATTTCTTTAATAACGTTGCAGAGTAACTCTCAAGTAGTGTCACTTTAAAAGGAATCCTGTGTTTTACTTCTGATAAAGTCCTCCTGTGGTTCCCCTGGCTGCTTGCTGGGTGAAGCAGTCATTAATGGTGTCTCAGCGTTTAGTCCTGGCATTGTGACCTGACCCGACATTTAACCGGCCTGCAGGAGAGTAATTGAAGCCTACAGCATATTGTTGTTTCTGTCTCTGTAACCTCCTTTATTGGCTTCATTGTGCCACCGACATTCTTACCCTCGTGGTCAGAGTGTTGCTGGTGTAGCCCTAACTGTGCTTGGCTGTACAGTGCCAGCATTTCATTCCTCGAGAGTTCTGTTCCTTGTTAAAACAGGCTGTTAATCAGATTTGACCCTGAGCTGCTGCTGACAGCTGGCATGGTTTCCCGGGAGTACAGCCTGCTTCCTGGCCCCGGTGCTGTGCTGTGCTGGTGTCCCGCTGGCATCAGTGTTCCTCAGAAACGTCTGTCAGTAGCCCTTGTCTGCAGCTGAGCACTCTGGTTTTGACACCTTACTGGGTGCTTCCTGCAGTACTGTAGTAATATGTACATTTATCTTTTCAGAAGCAGCTACAAAGAAATGGGAAAAAAAAAAAACAACAATTTGTTTCGACTGTTGTCATTTCCGTTTAAAATGTTACTAACTTCTGTGTCACCCTTCCTTTGAAAGCAGCCTTCATGATTCCACCACTGTGAGGTGAACGAATCACTTTCAACTTGGCGGTCGTTTGCACTTGTTGCCTGCCCTCCAGTCTTTAATTTAAAAACATGTTCATGATCTCTCACGTTTGGGGTTGGATGAATCTCAATGCTCTGCAGTTTTTCTCATAAATCTTTCTTTAAATATATGCAAGGCTATCACAACAGCAGTGTCCTGCATTCATGGCTCGAGCACCTTAACTAGCACTTCTGCTTTTTTCAGTCTGTCCTACTACAGTTGTATTTGAAACAAGTATTGATTTCATTTTCTTACCCTATCCAATGAAGAGAATTAAAATTAGTTTATACCAATGTCTTTATTAAAATGATAACAAAAATGTTTTAAGGTCGAGGAACAGGTTTAAGGAATAAATCTATAGCTAAATATAGCCTTTAAAGTGTATCTGATGAAAACTTTCATTCATTTAAAGATCTTTTATTTTAAGATAGAAAAATGCAGATGACAGTTACTTATGTTTTACTGTAATTATGAAATGGTACTGATAGTGACCTGAAGATATTAAAGCTTCAGTCATACATTTCACAGTATTTAAAAAAAATATTTTTTAAGCAGATTAAAGTAGATTTTTAAATAAAAAAAAAAACAAAACAAAAAAAACCAAACCAAAACAAAAGTGTCCCTCCAGTGAAGCAATAAAAATCAGAGCTATCTTACAGCATTTTTGAAAATTCCATGCATTTGAAATAGCATTGAAAACAAACAAAAGAAATCTAACATGCATGGAGGAATAAGTTCTGATGTCTGAGTAAAGTATTTTTAATGCGTTTGACATTGGTGTGGAATATCATAATTCATCGTACTGTATGTGCCAAGTATTCTATGTTCAATTTAAAGCATTTTTTTTACTGAGATAAAATATTGCTTGTATTAAACACAGTTATTGGCTTTTTACATATTGCTCTCGTATCAGCTGTTACCTCACAGTGTCAATATTTCTGCCTAAAGAAGCTATCAGGGAAAAGTCTCGTTTGTTGTCCTTAGACACCTGATACCTTACAGGCTCAGCATTTGTGTATGGAGAGTTCCTCAAAAAAAGCAATAGTTTTACTGGAAGAATTTTGTCCACTGTTTACTGCACTGGAGATTTGAACAGAAACTCTTGTATTTTCTCAGTAATTCTCATGTTAGTATATTATTGTCATGGTTGGTGTTATAATGGAAAATTTAACTCCACTGGATAAAGACAGCTTGAAGTTAATAGAGCTGTGATCTAATAATGACAGCTTTAAAGAGAGCAGTGCAGGGGGGAGTGATGGTGAGGCAGTGAGGAAGCCTGGTGCTGAGGTGACATAAGTGCCCCTTGGCAGGCTGTGGGACAGCAGAGCAGGGCTGGGCTGTGCTGCTGGAGGAGGATGGGCTTGTTTCTGATTGTGTCATCACATTTCTGTTAGCTGGCTGTAAACACTGTTAAGGTGTTAGGTACTGAGAGTTTTTATGAGAGTAAGTAATTGCTTTAGGAGTATTTTGGAATTAGTGCTGGATTTTAGGCAGTTCATAGAGTCCTTTAGGTTGGAAGGGACCTCCAAGATCATCAAGTCCAACCATTGAGCCATTAGGGCTCTAAAGTCCTCTGCTAAAACAGATCAGAATCTGTCAGGGTTGGAAGGGACCACAAGGATCCCCCAGTTCCAACCCCTCTGCCATGAGCAGGGACACCTCCCACTAGATCAGGCTGCCCAGAGCCTCATCCAGCCTGGTCTTAAAGACCCCCAGGGATGGGGCCTCAACCACCTCCCTGGGCAACCCATTCCAGGGTCTCACCACTCTCATGGTGAAGAACTTCTTCCTCATGTCCAGCCTGAATCTGCTCCAGCATGGATCTTCCTCATGGGCTGGACTTTTTCATGAACTGTTCCAGCATGGGTCCTTTCCACAGGACAAATTCCTTCAGGAGCAGACTGCTCTAGCATGGGTCCCCCACAGGTCCTGCCAGAAAACCTGCTCCAGCCTGGGCCCCCCTCCACATGTTGCAGCTTCCGTCAGGGCACATCTGCTTGTGCTGTTGTGGGGTCCTCCATGGGCTGCAGGAGGACAGCCTGCATCACCATGGTCTTCACCACAGGCTGCAGGGGAATCTGCTCTGGCACCTGGAGCACCTCACCCTCCTTCTTCACTGACCCTTGGTCTCTGCAAGGCCGTTCCTCTCGCATTTTTTTCTCACTTCTCTCTCCCATCTGCTGTACAATGTTTTTACCCTGAAATATGTCATCACAGAGATACTACCAACATCATTGGTGGACTCAGCTTTGGGCAGTGGTAGGTCCATCTTGGAGCTGGAACTGGCTCTGCCTGACATGGGGGCAGCTCCTGGGGTCTTCTCACAGCTCCTGGGGTCTTCTCACAGAAGCCAACCTTGCAGTCTCCCATCCACGTCCAAAACCTTGCCATACCAAATATGCATGCTCCCATAGATGCTCTTCAGTATCCCAAATCTTCCTGTTCCTTTGCTTTCCCATTCTTACCAGATACAGAGTCCTGGTGGCCTTCTCCAAAGCTGTGCCTGCAGTTTCTGGGCGTCCCATCAATTTGTAACTGGAGACTTTTGGTCCTTGGCATTGTCACTGTTACTTCTTGTCTGTTAGGTTTGTGTCTCTGTGCATTTGTGTTCATCATTTATCTCATTAACTTACTGACCTCCTTTGCAGTGAAAATATTCTTGATCAGATAGCCCTAATGAGGCAAACTCTTACTTTCCACATACTCTTATAAATGATATAAAAGACTAAAATCTTACTTAACTTTTTCTCATCTCATTCTTGGCTTACCCTGTTCTGTTTCCTGGCTGTAGCTGTCATTCTGAGTTGAAGGCATGTGTGAGTTTCTAATAATTCCAGCAGGTTTCTTGAAGAAACTGACACCACCACAAGGCCTTTCTCTGCAAGCTTTGGTGTGCTCATAGACAGCAAGACAGAAGCAGTGGAAGTTTAGGATCAAGTGTGTGAGGAACCATGTCTGTGGCTAAGTACATAGAGATCCTCTAGCTGTTTTGCTGGGGGAGAAAATGGCAAATCAATGGCTTGAGTATTGTCTTCACAGGAAGAAGTATTGCTGGAGAAGAGACATGGTTGTTTTCTCTGTGGTGTAACTGGGTGTTAACTCTAGGAATAAAGATGGAGTTTCTTAATCTGGGTTAAGGATATTTGAATCTTCTGGCAGGATTCAGTGAGACAGTGTCTGGTAGCCTTCAAGGATGTTACAGACATTTTAAACTATTGCCTGCATTGAGAGGAGTGGTGAAAAGTTTTGGAATGATTTATGGCATATAAATAGAGTTCTGTTTCTTTGCTCTGTGTTTCTTGTGCAAATGGTTATTTCAAAACAAAACAAAACAATAGCAAACTCCTGTCCTACCTTTGATGCAAAATAAAAAGTTCTTGATTAGTTAAAATTAACCCCAGACTAGGTTTGGTCATACAATGATCAAAAGTGAATATGACAATAAAATATTATCTGATTCCCTTAAATACTATTAATTACAGCGATTTTTCATAAGATGGGGGCTCCTTTCTCCCCCTTTCTCTTCTCCCAGTCCAACCTCAAAGCAAACCAGCGTAGGTATTGTCTTATGCTTTGTGAGGGGGGTTGGGGAAAAGGGAACCTACTGCCCAGTCTGCAACTTGCTATTTGTGGTTAGTAATCCTTTTTTGTTGTTTTTAGTAATCTCCTTTTGCTGTACACATGCTCAGTATAAAGTGAAAAAAGACTAATTAAGAAATATACTGAGATCTTTGGAAGAATGAAATTGAAATGGTTTCACTTACAGCTTAATTTCTTAATTGAAGAAAATAACTGGTATTATTTATTTCGGTGTACACTTAGCACAGTTTATATGGGCAAACTGAAGATGATGAATTAAGACAAAGCCTGTTTAGTGAATGGAATGTTCCAAATTGTTTTTTTTGGCTGAAATTCCTGTTGTTTGTTTACCTGCATACTTGATTACTATTCCTTTCTTTCTCTGCATATTTAATTGCTGTCTAATTAATTGCTCTGTTGATTTCCTACAGAATTAATTATTCCCTAATTAATCGTTGATTCCCTGCATAGTTAATTAACTTATTGCTTATTTGATTTTTACACTTAATTGACTATAATTCATTGCTCTATTGCTACACCACCTAATTAGCAACTGGTTAATCAATTCTTGTTTGCTTACTCCTAATCTCGTTGTTTAGGGCTGTGTCAGTGAGATTACAGTTTACCGCCTGCTGTCTGACTTCCTTTTCCAGTCATTCTTCCTTAAAATAATTTCTTTTCTCACTTTTCTTTCCATCTCACCTCTGAGCAAAAGACACAGGTCTTCTGCACGGTCTCCTGGTGCCTTCTGCACCTCCACACTCGCTGTTCCTTGCCACCTGCTCTGGTCGCTTTGGGTTTTGTTCCAGCTTTGCTGTTTCTGGTGGTTTGTGTAACTGGGCACTTGAACCAACCACACAGACTTTTGGGGATTCTTCTTGCTCTTCTTCCCATCTCCAGGTCCTCCCAGGGAGGGATGGGAGATAAGTGGTATTTGAGTATGCAGATATTGAAGGAGGCAGGAGGACATAAAGCAATGAGCCTGAACTGTCAGGGAAAAGCAACTAGCAGGTCAGGAGGCAGAAGCAGTGGCAAATAAAACTTTAGTGCCCGCTAAATAACGGAATTTCTATATTCAGTGTTAGTTACACCTTCAGGTAAATGCTCGTGGGTTTCATAGTGAGAATCTTCAACGTGCATTAACATTTAGAAAGAACAGTTGTCATCCCATTCGGTTAGGAATAAACCATTCACTTAAAAATAATTCTAACTAAAGCAGACCTAGTTCAAAGGAGCTGATTCAAATGAGCATTTCCATTAGAAACATACTGCAATGAAAACAGAAATGTGTGTGTGCTCAAGACATCAAAATGCCTGAGAGGGAACCCTGCCGAGCTCCTAAAGCCACGTTGAGTGTGCTGCATGTTTGCATAGCTGCTTGTGTGTGTCATGTGGAGTGTATTTCAGTCAGGAACAGTATTTGGGTTATCCTTCAGAGATGTTTTGAAAGAGATGAAGTCATGCTCTGCCTTTCAGTTTTGGGGTAGTTGTATTATTTCTGAAGATGAGGCTGTTTTTGTTACAGTTTCAAATGGAAATAACTGGAAAAGAGAGCCAGTTCTGCTCTTCTTAACATTCAGAACACCTTAAACATGGATTTTTCTTGGGTGGGGTGAACCATGTCATTGATATGTCATGATGAGAACCTTGAATAGAGGTAGTGATCTCTGCTTGGGATTTTTCTGAAAACAGGACCCAAAATACAGCTTCCCTCTTCTTTTCCCCTTGGATTCATCCCAAGGTTCATAAAATAACACTATTTCTGTAGTTACCCAACTAATGTGTGGTTTGGTTTGTACCTCAAATAGCAGTGGTTATTTGAGTTTTCTTTCAGTGTGTGTATATCACTGTTTTGTCTCAGGGAGGTGGACAGAGAGGAGCAATTGAAACCAGTCTCTGGGCCAGGAGGGTGTAGTGTAGCTGAAGAACAAGCATGTTGTTAAAATTGATTCCTGGTTGTTGTTAGGTTCCATTGGACACTGAAGGGAGCAGGGACTGATGAAAAATCAAACCATTAAAATAAATAACAGGAGTTTTAGAAAACAAAGTCCTCTGAATTAACTCTGCCAAATGATGTTTGTGAGCTTTTTTTTTTTAGCTGGGTTTTTCTGAACTGTTAACTTTCTATTAATCATTCTTTATTATTTTACTCCTTTGTGGCTTTGCTTTCATGTCTCACCTCTAGGACCTGTGAATTAAAAGCAAACACAAAGTTTTGTCTCAAAGTTCTATGGCATTTATGTTTAATGCATTGAGCAAGGGAAGTTTTAAGGAAATTCTTCCTTTTCTTCTGCTTTGAAGGTTTTTATTTTGTTGAGTTTTGGGATTTTATT
>NW_008603704.1:32583-42643 GCF_000691845.1 Merops nubicus | reverse complement strand
TTTTTCATACAACTTGTATGTCAAAGCATATGAAATACTAGATTTTTATTTTTTTTGTTAATGTTGAAGATTAATATTGCTTTTGAGGCTGATATGACTTAAAAAGCAAAACTTCCCCCCCTGCCCCTTAAATTTTCCTCCTATTCCTGCCCACTTTATCCATGTAGGTGGGTCAAGATGAGGCCTGGTATTTTTTCAAATATGTGATAAAAGAAGAAAACCCTTTGTTCGTACAGCTCTGAAATGAATGGCCTGAAGGAGAGAGGAAGATGATGGGATTGGTAGCTGAGAATGTCATACCTTGCACCATTTTGTGCTCTGTGGTGCTGCAGACGTTTTGACCTTGCCCTCCACTATTTCCTTTGTGGCAGAGCCACATCTAAGGATAGTGACCCCTAAACCCATGCACTGAACATTTTTAGCTTGCAGAGCATGCTCATGGTAATGTGCTAGAGCAAAAATGATACTTCAAAGTACATACATTTTTAATCAAATATAATTTTTTTCTAACAGATGTTGCTATAGTGAGGGACATTATTTTTATGATGTTTTATTCTTCTCTCCTTCTTTCATTTCCAGCACTTACACAGTTCATTAGAGAATTAGATTTGCTTATGTGAAGTGAGTGGAAAGGTGAAAGTACACGTAGGAAAGACCAGTGAGGTCCATGAACAGAAACTAGGGTTTGGAGCCCATCTGTATTTCAGAGCTGCTTTGTAAAGGATACAATGTCTTACATTTATATCACTGTGATAAACAAGAAGCCTGGACGATGACTTAACATATTCTGTAATTTTATCATGTGTTTGAAAAAATACAAAATTGTAACGTTGCCTGAGACTGGAAGGGAAAAAAGGTCTTAATCCATCTTGCTTTCCTTTGGGCCCTGTTAGAAAATTTCTAAGATTTGGGGCAGAAGAAATTTTTTTGCCCTGAGAGGATCTGGGTAGGAGTCGAACCATTTCTTAATTTAATTAATTTTGGGATTTATTATGAGTGTCTTCATTTAAGAGTATAATATTTTTCGTTTCAGCTCATTACTGTCTGTTCAGTATATTAAATTAACTGATAATTTCTGTGTTAACTGAACCAAAATCTCAATAACTAGTGGTGATATAAACAAACACCTTCAATTTGGAAATACTAACTCCTTGGTTTTATACTTATTTTTCAGGGATCAATTCCATCTTCATGTGTAAGCTTTGTAACTTATTTTCACCAAACCAGTCTGAACTATTGTCTCACGTCTCTGAGAAGCATACAGAAGAAGGGACCAATGTGGATGACATCATTATTCCACTCCAGCCTCTAACAGTACCCACAAACATAAACAAAGATGGAGAAGGTAAATTAATAAATTGAGAGAAATGTAATTTTCAAAGTAATTATTATTTTTTTTCAACAAGACCTGTGTTGTGGTGATTCTGCATTGTGTATAGAATGGTCTTTGTAGCTTGTTTTTACCATGGTCACTGTACAACTGCCATCCTGAATTTCATTCAGTGCAGAACAGATCAGAGGACAGATGTGGATAAACTGGGCATGGGATATGGGATGACAACATTAGCCCCTTAATTTGGAATGTCAGGTGTAGCAAAGTCTGCCTCCTACAGCTGTAATCTGTGTCATAGCAGTGGAAGCCAACCAGGACGCCGTGCATGGGGGTCTGTTTTGAGGCTTAGGAATGGTGATGTGCTTTTGAGGTGTCTAACTTGTTTGTTGTGATGCAGATAAGGTCAATAGTTCTGTTCCAAAAAGGCAGGGGCATGATTCATAGTTTATAACTGTGCTTTGATATTGGCACTAGGAGATAAAGCAATCTGATAGTCAAAGCTTGAATTAGTTGTACAGAACAATTTTACTCTGCAGTGGAAGAAATTACATTCATTCCATTTTTAACTGAATATAATTTCAGTCCTTTGTAATATTAGCAATGAGTTGAAAATAATTCAGACTTCATAATTATATCTTCTTTTAGACCCCTACTGAGCAATGGATTTATACTGTTGGCAAACCTCTTCCTTAATACAGCTCCTAGGCTTTCCTAATCATTGTGATTTCTGGATTTTAGAAACTATATGCTTACGAATAAAACCTCACTTAATGTCATGCTTAAAAGAATTTTTTAATCATTAACATATGCATGTGATATTTATTCATTTATTTGCCAGCAGTAATTCAGCAGTTACATTAACTTCATGCACATAAGGTGATATTACTAGTAATGGTCATGTAGTATTCCACTCTAGCTGCTATCTCTTCAGATGGTTGGTGTGCAAGAATTGCACCAGGTTGTTTCACATAATGCCTAAAATTAATGGTGCCTCAGAAAAAGATTAATAAATATAAAATCCACATCAAATTTCAAAATGTCATTTTAATTTTAATTTTACAGAATGAATGTCTCAGGCCTGCAGAATGCATTTTCCTTTCTTAAATCTTTGTTTCCTGTTATCTCTTCATTAAATTTTATTTCTGAGCACAGTGAGACTGGTACTTTGTAATGTGTTTTTATTTCCTTTAGTAAAAAGGGTCTTCTGTAAACTTCTTTTTGCATTTGTGTCAGAGATTGTCTGTACTTTCTGTATTGTATGTTGTTAAGCAAGCACTGTACATCTCTGAGAATCGTGTGTAATTACCATTATGATCTGAACCAACAGAAATTAGACATATGCAGCATTTAAGGAAACTACTTTGCAGATCTAATTATGTAAACATAGCATAACATTCATATGTTAAGTTACATATTCATAAGCTACCTTTTTCTTTGTTCTTGGTGAATACTTTTCATCATCTGCTATGATCATATGGTGCCACCTTTTTCAGACTATGTAGCCCAGCTCTTTGCCATCTGCCATCAGTGAGAATGTCAAGGTAAATCACTTTCACATAGATTTCAACTCACACTCTAGACATAATGTAATATTTCTTCTTTCCCATCGCACAGATTGATTGGAAAAGAGGGTAGTCTGTTCTGAATGGAGTCCTGTTATTTCCTGTGTTCTGTTTAAAAAAATAGGGTATTTCACAGCTGAATATAGGAATTTGGAGAGTTCTTTCAAGGCATCAATTTTTTCCCTCCTGTTATGAAATCTGCAGCAGATGAAACTTAAAAATACATAACGGGCAATTTTTTCTCAGTGGGCTCTCCTTTGTAGTAATTCACTATTGCCACTGAAAGGAGACATGATTGATAAATGACAGCCTGACAAACTGCAACTTCCTGTCCATACCTATTGACTGATAGAGGAGCATCTTTTTGTCCTCTGAAAGCAGAGTTTCTCTTCCAACTACTGGTAAACACTGTAGCTACTCCAGAACTGGTGTAGACGAGTGAAAGCCCAGTTGTTAATAGAGCTCTTTGTTCAGCCTGAGTAATTAATTAATGATTTTATAAGTACTGTGAACAAGTAGAACGCTAGGCAAGTAAGATGTGTTTATTTCCCTAATGTTATTTTATTGGCAGTGCTCCCTGCTGAATTGTATTTAGTCATGCTACTTTCCCATTGTTAAGTCATGATCTATTTAGAGCTGATTTCTCCTAAGTATTTTGGTAGGATGTGTTAGAATTCTTTCATCAAGTGGAGTCAACGGTACCAAGCAGATGTTGCTGTTACACAAATCAGACATAGGTCACATTCTGTCCACTGCTGGAGTGGGACATCTTGGGGAAGCTACAGGTATTTAGGGGTTGGCTGTAGTCACTCATACTCCACTTTTACAAAGGGTTTCCTTTTGTAACTTTTCAGTGTTCTCCATCTCCTTTAAAGTGCTTCTCAAAACTCTCTGCTTTGTTTTGCTTTGACTTAGTCAGGTTAGCAATGATTTTAGGCCCTGGCTTCATCTTTTCATGATATTCCCTGATAGATCATTGTTTTAGGCTCTGTCTGCTTCATGGGATATGTGCTCTGTTGATTATGAAACCTTGAAGAAATTTACAGTCTGGGTATCATAATTTTCTTAAAAGATCACTTAAAACTGGTGTAAACTCAAGCAGCACTATGACAAAAAGTGGTTTATTGAATATATTTTGTATGTGTGTAACTTTAACTACACGCGGGGTAGAAAACCAGAGGAGAAGAATCTATTATATACTTGGAGTCTATTTTCCTTACCATTTATTGTATTTTCCTGTACATAATAAGTAAGTTTGGGAAATGCTGCCCCTTAAGGGTATTGTCCTTTATTGAATCAGTTTTGGTAAAGCTTGGTTTTGAGGCAAACACTGTGCTCCAGATTATTTAGCCTGGTGGAATCCACAGCGCTAGTGGCAGGATCTACATGGGTTTCAATTTAGTCTATGAAGAGTTAAAAATAATCAGCAGTGAAGTTACTGTTATTTTGAATTTATATTTCCTTTATTCAACTTTGTTTATTTAAAAAATAAATTTTAAAAAAGTTATCTCTGAAGGTCTGGTTGTGGACCTCTATTTTTATGTAGCAGAATTCCAGACAAGTGATTAATGGGAATAATAACAGACCTCAGTAACATCTGATTGAGATATTTATATAGATGTATGTATATTGCTTAGCTAAACTGCAAGGGTTTAATTACGTATAATTCTACTGTATAATAACATGGAGGCCTCATAAATTAATATGTTCTGTGTTACTCATGTTCTGAATATTTTTGACACAATTGATTATTAAATAGACTGAGTTGGAGAAGCTTGTGTGAATAATTTCCATAAAGGAACAGTATAAAAACAGACACAGAGTTTTTGTTACTCAGTTTTTGAAGTGCCTTTTTTATGTCTTTGAGTTTATAATTATATAACATAGCACAGAATGTCTACTCTGAATATTGCCATTGCTCATCCAATACCAGCCAACATAAAGATAGGTTTCAGTGAGGCTGTGAGGAGTGTAAAACCCCCAGGAACAACTAAGTTCTTGGGGGATTAGGATTTTACTTCTAAAGTCTTTTAAAGACCAATTTAAAATTCTTACTTTTGACTAAGCATCCTTGAAATGTGTGTTGGGGTTTTTTTTAATTTATTTAATATACTACTTTATTTTTAACAGTTGCCATTAATTACTTTGTATTGTTAATCTCAGGTGGTGCTTTGAACTGAGTTAGTGCAGAGTGAATGGCAGGCTGGTGGCACGCTGGGTGGAGAGAGACACAGCTGGTATTTATGGTTATGTGCATCATTAAAAATTTAATTATTTCATTGCTAACTCAGAGTACCTTGAGTTTTGTTCTGTTGTTTTTTTTTTTTTTTTTTTTTTTTTTTTAAGGAAGAGGATCTACCACCAACCTTCTAAAGGAGCAGTTTTCACATTTCTACTTGCATACAAGAATTTGTTTCAGTTTCTGTCTTAATGTGAAAGTGCTGTTCTGTTCTTCAGTAAGTTTACATTAAAACAGTCAAGAAGCAGCATACTTCTTTTACCTGCTCCTGCTTCATTCCTTTTTGTTGAGTAATCTGCTGATTGCCTTGGAAAAGACCAAAGAGAATATCATACACAGAGAATGTGGTGGTTGCATTCACTCTTCAGATCCTGGGATTTAATTATTTTATAGTAACCTGAGCAGTATCCACATCTGTATTCCTCATATTATGTTTGACTCATTGGCAAACTGTGACAAGTTGACATAAAAGTAAACATTGTTTGTTTGCTTGTTTTAATTGAAAGTTAATTACTTTAACTCAAGGCACCAAATACTGATGGTTGATGGATATGGAAAGAACGTGAATGATAGCAAAGAGAAGTTGTGAGAGCACTGGAATCACCCCTTTCTTTCTGGCTGATAACTGATGAAACTGCTTTCACTGGAGTGCACTAGCACAGAAATCTGGAACGCTGCTGATGGAGGGCTGCAAAAATTTCTGTGAAAAGGTTGCTTTTTGCCTTTTCAGAATGAGGTGTTCAGTGGGTTTGTTGCCTTATATTTAAGGGGACAGGTACTCAGTCACTCCCGTAAAAAGACAGACTGCTTTCTTTTCCCCTTGGTATTAATTACATGGTTAACTCAAAACTATAGTCTCTCTGTGTGGGTTTTTGTCTGATATAAGGGAAATATGGAACAGATTTTAAATAAGATGCTGCCACCACTTCCTCTTCTCTTGCATCATCTTTGCTTGATATTCCTTGAGGTAATTTATTTTTCCATGTGCTCTAAGTCAACCAATTTAATAAGATCTTTTGGCATATGTACTTGAAAATCAGTTGGGGTTTGTTTGGATTTTTAGTATTCTCTCATTTCATGATTTTTCAGACTTCTGCATTGTCACTCTCAATTTATCAGGCAGAAGGGAGGTCATTGGCTTGATGAATACTTGATATAAAGCTGTAGACAGCTCTTATTCATGATATACACTGGTTTTAGTGAAAGTTTCTGGAATAGGAGCAGGAGAAATTTAAGTTTCTCATAAGAGGCACAGTTTGTGTAGTGCTGTCAGTCTCTTTTAGCTTGAATAATTCCAAGATACTTTCAAGCCTTTGGAACTGCAGCAGTTGCTTAATTACTGGGCATTTCACTCATATACACAGAAGACATGTTTCTTACTTCTCCCATGTGTGCTGTGCAAAAAAAACCCAACCATAATAAAAAAAACAATTAAAATAAAAAAACCAAACCATGAAGAAACAACAACAGCAACAACAAACAAAACCCAACAACCACAACAGAAACAAACAAGGAAAAAAAAAAACAAACACACAAAAAAAAACCAACCAACAGTAAAAGTATGAAATTCTGAGGAAAATAATTTTATTTTTTCTTTGCACAATCTCAAGATTTGGAAATATTTGTGTGTAAAAGCATGTTAAGGGACATTTTGCTGTGACTGCCATAAGCTGAAGCATGCACAGGATTGAAATTTGCTTGCTCATAGCTGAGCATTAGAAGCAGAGTTCTTGATGAAATTTTTGTATGTGCCAGTCCTTTGTCTGTCTCTGATATTACAGAGCTGATGGTATGACAGGTGCTTCATACCTGTTCTGTCTCACTTAGCACATTTTAATGCACATTATACTGCCTTCCCCCCCCAATAGCAATGACCATATTGAGCTCTTTTACCATTTAATTCCCACAGCTGGAATTGACTGCACGGAACTGAAGGTTCTTAAACTATAATATTAGTCATCCTGGGATCCAGAGATAATTCAGGCCTTATGTGATCTAAACTGCACTCTGAAGAGTAATTTCTCTGTTCCTTCAATACAGAAGACAAATATTAACTAATTTGAGAGCTCAAATGGCTAACATTAGATAAAATGAATCCTAAAAGCCTGGAAGAAGCCTGATTCTGTCCTGTTTCTCCATACACCAACAGGGAAGCTCTTTTGGATCCACACTACTTTTTTCCTTCAATGCAGAGTAGATATGATACTTCACCAAATATTTGCTCAGACTCAAAAAAATCATTTAAATACTACCACGCTTTGCTGCTTGAACTGGCAGTTTTCTGCAGAAGTGCAAGTTCAAAGTAAATAACTAAAATCTACACAATAACATTTGGATAATTCCTCAAGAAACCCAGTATAAAGAAGTAGGAAACCAAGCAAGCAACCTCTGAGAGTAACAAGAAATACACAGACTGATTAGTTTCATTGTATTAAACTATGTGATTCCTTTGCAGCTAGCAGAGATGCCAGTGAACACCACTGCTTAGAAATAAGTTTGTGTGAAGCTATATATTTTTTATGCATTAGGGATAGAGGCTCTCAGACTTCACTTAATATTCCTATTTTTTGAAGATCAGATGGGTATTAGCTAATTGGCTGTGGAATTTAATTGGGGTTTCTTTTCAACTTTAACTTTCTTTTCTAGAGGCTCTAGTAGTGAAGAGGAAAAGGGGCAGACCAAAAGGGTCTACTAAGAAGTTTTGTGTGGATGAAGATGTGGCAGAAAATAACTCTGTTCCAAGTGAAGAAACTCCACCTGGGACAGAAGAAGCACCAGAACTGTCTGAAGTCTCCCCAGGCAGCTTGGAATGTAGGAAATGCAATCGGAAGTTCTCCAACACACGTCAGCTGAGGAAACACATCTGCATTAATGTTTTAAATGAAGGAGAGGAAGAAGGAGATGGAGGTAAGAAAAGTACAAAAAAAAAAAATTGGTGAAGCATGTTGTGAAACAGTGTGGTTCCATCCTGTGACCTGCTGGTAACAACTCATAATCCCCAGTATTAATTTCAAATGGAATGGAATTGTCTGTTTCTTTTAAAACAAAAAACAGCTTGAAGCAAAAAGGGGAAGCAAGTGAGACATGGTATTTTATTTTACTTTTTTTTTTTTTTTCCAAAAGGTCGAAATGTTTATTGCAGTAATGATTTGCATTTATTGCCACTGTAGGTGGGAGTCTGTTCCAGACTAGCTCCTGTCTGCCTTTTTTTTTTTTTTCCAAAAGGTTGAAATGTTTATTGCAGTACTGATTTGCATTTATTGCCACTGTACGTGGGCGTCTGTTCCAGACTAGCCCCTGTCTCCATGTGTGTGGTGATGCCCTGGGTTTTCTGAGCTTTGATTATACTCAGCAAAGATCAAGTCAGTACTTCAGGAGAGTCTGTGGAGTGACACAGGGTTAGTGGAATTGCTTGTAGGCTCCACTGCAAGTGTTAAATAGAGCACTCTCTGTAATGGCAGTTTAGAAATGTAGTTTGTGAGTGCCTTAATCTGTTCTAATTGTGGGTTATTCTGTCACCAGTTACTGATTACTGAAAGATCTTTCTGTAGCTTCATTGTTGTCAAATGGTGTTGAATCTAAATGTATCATACACAGATAGTGGTGTAGCTGTCTTAGCACGTTGTACTGCATGGATTACAGCAGGTACTCTCTGTGTGGCTTTTGTGCATATAATTTTCAGAATATACTTCAGTTACTTCAGCAGATGTGGTTGATACCATCATTTTCTAGAGTAAACTGTCCCCGAGACAGAAACTTCTTGAAATCACACTTAGTTTGGTGTATATGGGGAGTAGTGAAACTTGTAATGTGATAGATTTTTCTATTGCTGAAGTTCTTAGACTCTAGATTGAGAATTTTATGGAGGGTCACTGAACCTTCCAGAGTTACAATATTTTCTCTCAGATTTCAGACACCGTAGTTCAGAACAAGTGGCTAAAACACATAAGATGCTTTGACTGCAAGTTCTTCTCTTTCAGTTTTTTACTTAACTAATGCATATGGGCTGGTTCCCCCCCCACCTTTTTTAACCATTTCTTTCCAACTTGAAGTTACCTTTATCAGTTTTGATGCTTCTGGAATTTTTCTGTAGAATTTTTTTTATTACTTTCTCATGTTTTTAATTTCTTCCAAAATTTAGCATTGTATAGCCATCTGATTAATAATCAAATATGTTTTCACTTTGCACTGGGTCTGGCTGGGATGGAGTTAATTTTCTTTGTAGCAGCTCATATGATGCAGTGTTTAGATTTGTGACCAAAATAATGTTGATAGCACACTAATGTTTTAGCTACTGCTAAAATATGCTAACCATATAAATACTGAAAAGATATATATTGATATTCTGTGTGATATCCTTTATTGAGAGAGACCTAAGATAGGTTTTGAGCTGAAGTTGAAATATTAAGAAAAGTTTCCAAGTGATAAAATGTTTTGCTGTTCCTTGTAGATCCACAAGGGAAGTGTTGAAATCCTTATATTGGACATTTAAAATTACAATGAATAAATCACTATAAAACTATATTGGAGCTGCAGTATGTGTTGCTCTGCTCTTCTTTGCTTCTGTGATTAGTGATCCACATTGATCCCCTGGAGATGAGTGTCTCACTGAGAGTTCTGCCACTTTCGGGACTCACAAAGTCTTACAGGTTACTGACATCCTCTGTGCATCCAATTTCATCCTTTGGTGCATAACAATTGATTCACCTTGTGGGCCCATTCACTAAAACAGCACGAAAAAAGTGTGTTAAATCTTTGAACAGCACTGAAAAATTTCAGTGCTTAGTAAATATATTTTTTTTTATCACGGAGGATCTATTTGCACAAGAGAGTTGCTGTAATTTAGGTGAGAGCTGTGTGTACACCCATCTCTGTTTTTATTTGGTTAAACCAGATGAGTGGGTTTGGCTACTGATCTGAATCTGG